>NW_026012985.1:0-2639 GCF_001458135.2 Marmota marmota marmota | reverse complement strand
CCCTGACCTTCCTCTCCTTGAGTTGTTCTGGGCTCTGTCACCCATCCAGGCTCCTTTGTGACATTGCCAGCCTTGACCTAGCCTCTGCACCTCATCTTAGGTGTGGCTGCCCCACCTGACCCAAGAAGAGGGCCGGGGTACCAGCAGGACTTGGGGTGGGCCAGTGCACCTGAAGCTGCTTCAGACTGTCTGTGCCAAGCCAGGCCACAATGTCCCCCTGTAGAATCAGACTGCATTCTCAAAGGACCCTGTCCCGCCTGAGCACCTGGAGAAGGCTTGTGCCGGGGCCTGAGCTGGGCCTGAGCTGGGCCTGGGGACTCCACAACGCTCCTTCTTCCGGCCCTACTGCCAGACTTCCTCAGTGTTGCCCCAGAGCCCCTCAGCCTCAGCTGCCCCCTGCCCACAACCCCCTGGTGCGCTCGCTCGCCCCGAGGGGCCCAGGTGGCAGTGCCTTACTGCTTGGTGTCTTCTGCCTCCTCTGAGGAATCTGGCCCCATCTCGGGTCCCAGAGCCCCAAATCTCTCCTCTGGTGTTGCATGAGTTTCTTTGTTCAAGTCGTGATCTTTCCTAATTAAATGTTGGGGAAATGGGGTCAGCGTGCGGGTTTGTCTTTGGGCGGGGCGGGTAGACCCGTTGGGGTCTGGGTGAGCTGGACTCCCGTGATGGGAGGAAAGGGCAACTCTTCACAGAGTTTCTGAGGATTTGAGGGGGTCCAAGGCCACAGCCCGTCCGCTGGCTAATTTCCGTGGTTCCAGCGTCAAGATATCTTCAGAGTCTGCTCTTTTTTCCTCGCCTCCACGGTCCCCACCCAGATGGAAGGTGCCCAGATGCCAGTCTCCCTGCTTCCATCCCTGCCCCCCTTCGGCTCATCCTTAGTGTGGGAGACAGAGGGATGCTGTTAAGATGTAAGGCAAGTTCCCACCGTGTTTAAAACCTTCCAGTGGATTCAGCCGCACCCAGACTCCTTGAGGCCTGGCAGCTCCTTACTGTTGGAGCTGTGACTCCCATCCAGGTGCACCTGCCTACATGTCTTAGCCCCCACACCTGTTAAGAGTGATGCAGGTGGGGAGAAGGGAGGATGCAGTGTTAAATGGGGTGGCCAGGAAAGCCTCATTGAGGATGACATTTTGGTGAGCCAGGTAGAATGCTGGGGAAGCCAGCTACAAACAGGCAAAGGCCCCCCAGGCAGGAGTGGGTCTGTCTGGTGTGCTTTGTGGAGGCGGAGAGGCCCAGGTGGCTGCACGCGAGCGAGCCAGAAGGGGAGTGGGAGTGGAGGAGGCCAGAGAAGACACAGGCCAGATCATATGGACTTGCAGGCCACTGTAAGGGACCTGTGCTGTTTTCCCTCCTTTGATGCAGGTGCTAGGGGTCAAGCCCAGGGCCTCGTGCATGCTGGGCAAGTGTTCTACCACTGGGCTACACCTCCAGCCCGAGGATTTGCCTTTGACTCAGAGTGTGAGAGGGAAGCCCACTGGAGGGTTTGGAACAGAGGAGCATTGGGTCCTGACTTAGGAATACAAGCCACAGAGTGACGCAGGTAGTCCGTCCATAGTGCCAACCACATTGTGGTGGTGGTTGAAAGTGACCACGACACTCGGAGCGACCAAGAGATCTTTATTGCAGCAGTGCAAAAGAGAAAAAAGGAGAGAGAGAGAGAGAGGTGCAAGAGAAGAAAGAGAGCAAGAGCGGGGGGGAGGCCCGGCAGGAGGGAGTTTTTATAGCCAGAATCTAACGGGGTCTTTGGGTCTGCAAGCTGCCTTGTTGGCGTACAGTGATTGGATCGTACAGTAGCGTCATCTTCTGCCTTCAGGCACGTGGGGCAGGGGTCAGATGCGGGTTTCCACTGCACCAGACGGGTGGGGTTGAGTGTTCAGCCTTGAGTGGGGTTGAATGTTCAGACTTGACGCAAACAGGTGATAAAGGACCAGACAGAGTGGGGTTTGAGTGCCCGGGCTATCCTGCAGCTAACGTTTGTTCAACCTGCCCTGCAGACAGCTTAGCTCAGCCTGCCCTGCACCTAACAGTGGTAACTGTCAGCACAGGACAGTGTGTGGGAAATGGGTGAATTTTATAGCACATACATAAGTGGTACCTCAGTCAACCAGAGCTAGCCAAAGACGACTCGACCACAGTAAGGCGCAAAGGGCTGGGGGTGTGGCTCAGTGGCAGGGTGCTGGCCTACCACGTGCACACACCTGGTTCCATCTCCAGGACCACAAAGAGAGAAAGAAAACACTACCTGGGATACAGAGACATGGGGAAATGCAACCCACGTTGGGGAGGGAAATCAATCACTGGAAGCCAGAGTGGAAAAGAAGAGGCACAACTGCCTCTATTCTCAGAAGACGAGATTATCTACCGGGAGAGTCGGATGGCGTGTGCAAAAGGGCTGTCAGAGTGACTCTAGCACCATACCTCACCAGGAGCTAACTCCACCCCCAAAACCTTGAGCCAATTGTCCCAGCCCTTTTCCTCACAAGGTGGGGAAGCCACAAAATTCCTACTCAAATGTTTCTGGGCGGCTGTTCTTCTCACGCAAACACAAAGGCAGAGTGTTTGTGCAGTGTGGAAGGTGGTGGTGGTGTTTTCTTTGGTGGTGGGTCAGTGGCACGTAGGATGTGAGCAGCCAGCATTCTGAT
>NW_026012984.1:0-2639 GCF_001458135.2 Marmota marmota marmota | reverse complement strand
TCTGCAAATAGTGATAATTTAAGTTCTTCTTTTCCTATTTTTATGCCTTTAATTTCTTTTGTCTGTCTAATTGCTCTGGCTAGTATTTCAAGAACTAAATTGAATAGAAGTGGTGAGAGAGGGCATCCCTGTCTTGTTCCAGATTTTAGAGGGAATGCCTTCAGTTTTTCTCCATTTAGGATGATGCTAGCCTGAGGCTTAGCATATATAGCTTTTACAATGTTGAGATAAGTTCCTGTTATCCCTAGTTTTTCTAGTGTTTTGAACATAAAGAGATGCTGTACTTTGTCGAATGCTTTTTCTGCATCTATTGAGATGATCATATGGTTCTTATCTTTAAGTCTATTGATGTGGTGAATAACATTTATTGATTTGCGTATATTGAACCAGCCTTGCATCCCAGGGATGAATCCTACTTGATCATGGTGCACAATTTGTTTGATATGCTTTTGTATTGGATTCGCCAGGATTTTATTGAGGATTTTTGCATCTAAGTTCATTAGAGATATTGGTCTGTAGTTTTCTTTCTTTGAAGTGTCTTTGTCTGGTTTCGGGATCAGGGTGATGTTGGCTTCATAGAATGAATTTGGAAGAGCTCCTTCTTTTTCTATTTCTTGAAATAGCTTGAAAAGTATTGGTATTAATTCTTCTTTGAAGGTTTTGTAAAACTCCGCTGTATACCCATCCAGTCCAGGGCTTTTCTTGGTTGGTAGTCTTTTGATGGCTTCTTCTATTTCTTCCTTTGTTATTGGTCTGTTTAAATTGTGTGTGTCTTCCTGACTCAATCTGGGCAGATCATATGACTTAAGAAATTTATCGATACCTTCACTATCTTCTATTTTATTGGAATATAGGGTTTCAAATTACTTTCTAATTATCTTCTGTTTTTCTGTAGTGTCCGTTGTGATATTGCCTTTTTCATCCCGTATGTTAGTAATTTGAGTTCTCTCTCTTCTTCTCTTCGTTAGCATGGCTTAGGGTCTGTCGATCTTATTTATTTTTTCGAAGAACCAACTTTTAGTTTTATCAATTTTTTCAATGATTTTTTTTTGTTTCAATTTCATTGATTTCCGCTCTGATTTTAATTATTTCTTGTCTTCTACTACATTTGCCGTTGTTTTGCTCTTCCTTTTCTAGGGTTTTGAGATGAAGTGTGAGTTCATTTATTTGTTGGTTTTTTCTTTTTTGGAGGAATGAACTCCAGGAAATGAATTTCCCTCTTAAAACTGCTTTCATTGTGTCCCATAGATTCCGGTATGTTGTGTCTGTATTGTCATTTATCTCTAAGAATTTTTTGATTTCCTCCTTTATGTCTTCTGTAACCCATTGATCATTCAGTAACATATTGTTCATTTTCCAGGTGATACAGGATTTTTCCTTCCTTCTTTTATCATTGATTTCCAGTTTCATTCCATTATGATCAGATAAGGTGCATGGTATTATCTCCACATCTTTATATTTACTAAGAGTTGCCCTATGGCATAATATATGGTCTATCTTTGAGTAGGATCCATGTGCTGCTGAGAAGAACGCGTATCCACTTGATGATTGTTGATGTATTCTATATATGTCATTTAAGTCTAGGTTATTGATTGTGTTATTGAGTTCTATAGTTTCTTTATTCAGCTTTTGTCTGGAGTATCTGTCTAATGGAGACAGCGGTGTGTTGAAGTCACCCATAATTATTGTGTTGTGGTCTATTTGACTCTTGAACTTGAGGAGAGTTTGTTTTATGAACGTCGCAGCACCATTGTTTGGTGCATATATATTGATAATTGTTATGTCTTGTTGGTGGATGGTTCCTTTTAACAGGATATAGTGTCCTTCTTTATCCCTTTTGATTAACTTAGGTTTGAAGTTGATTTTATTCGATATGAGTATGGCCACTCCTACTTGCTTCTGTGGGCCATGTGAGTGGTATGATTTTTCCCAACCTTTCACCTTCAGCCTGTGTATGTCTTTTCCTATCATATGAGTCTCCTGAAGGCAGCATATTGTTGGATCTGTTTTTTAAATCCAGGTTACTAGCCTATGTCTCTTGATTGGTGAATTTAAGCCATTAACATTTAAGGTTACTATTGAAATATGGTTTGTACTTCCAGTCATGTTTATTTATTTATTTATTTATTTATTTTAGTTTGGCTAGTTTTTCCTCTTTGGTTATTTTTCTCCCCCTTTACTGAGATACCTCCCACTGTTAGTTTTGGGTGCTATTTTTCAATTCCTCTTCTTGTAGTATTTTGCTCAAAATGCTTTGCAGTGCTGGTTTTCTGGCTGCGAATTCTTTTAACTTTTGTTTATCGTGAAATATTTTAATTTCATTGTCAAATCTGAAGCTTAATTTTGCTGGATACAGTATTCTTGGTTGGAATCCATTATTTTTCAGCGTTTGAAATACGTTGTTCCAGGATCTTCTCACTTTCAAAGTCTGTGATGAAAAATCAGCCGTTAACCTAATTGGTTTATCCCTGAATATAATCTGCCTCCTTTCTCTCGTAGCTTTTAATATTCTCTCCTTGTTCTGTATGTTGGATATCTTCATAATTATGTGTTTTGGAGTTGGTCTATTACGGTTTTGTATGTTTGGGGTCCTGTAGGCTTCCAGGATTTGGCAATCCATTCCATCTTTCATATCTGGG
>NW_026012983.1:0-2639 GCF_001458135.2 Marmota marmota marmota | reverse complement strand
TTTTTTTTTTTTTTTTTTTGGTTCTACAGGCCATATGGTCTCTGCTGCAACTACTCAACTAGGCCTTCATTGTGTGAAGGCTGCCATTGACAATATGTAAATGAACAAATGTAGCTATTTTTCAATAAAATATTATTTATGAAAACAGGAAGGGAGAAGTAAATCAATAGAGTTTGCTGTCCTGAAATTAGAAACTCAGATTCAGAATTCTCAAAAGAAAAGCAGTTCATTGTAGTCTTTTCATTAATTCTCAAAGTCTTAACTTTATATAAAAGATTTATAAATATAATTTCTATAAGAAATTTATAAAGATTTATAAAGAAGACTTTTTCAATATAAATTTTTAAAAATTTTTATTTTTTTATTCTCTTCCACATATAATAAGTCAAATTAAATTTTTGATATCTTTAGATCTTGTTCCTATGGATCAATTTTAACATCAGTCTTTACCATGATATATTATAGAAACAGACAAATTAGAGATTGGCCTGCTTAAAGAATGACGAGTCATACACTGAAAGTGGTCTGATTTCATTCAGTAAGACTGATATATAAAGTCATTTTGTCAATAAATAAAATTCGGGATAAAGCAGAGAAAGATTACTATTGGTAAAAAAATTAATTCCTGGGCTGGAGATGCAGCTCAGTGATATTGCACTTTGCAAGGTCCTGGGTTCAATCTCCAGAAACTAAAAAAAAGAGACCAAAAAGAATTAATTTCTTAATGAAATGAGGATTTAACATAATTATATCATTTCTAAAGATTTCATAGTTTAGGCAGGAATGTAACTCAGTGATAGAGTTACTTGCCTAACAGATGCAAGACCCTGGTTTTGATTCTCAGCACCATGGGGGAAATTTTTCATAGTTTTAAAGACCAATGGAGGAAAAGCAAACATGATTTTTTTAAAAACATAGAACATACGTTGGATGCTGCATCATTCTCCTCCTTTGAACTTCCATCCTCTGCATCACTTCATGAGGATGCAGTCTCTGTGCTGGAGGTGCTGTGGCTGGAATATGGTGTGAAATTGGTTGGTGTGTAGGAGGAAGATGCTGAGGGATCGGCGCAGCTGTACTGGCTAAATGAGTTGGGGGTGGGGGTGCCACAGGATGAGATGTTGCATGAGAAGATATTTGAGAATGGAAAGCATGTACAGGATGAGGAATAACATAATCCACTTGAGGTGGAGGCTGCGTCTGAGGAGGAGGGTTTCCATGAGAATGAGGGCAAGCAGAAGCTTGATGGTGAAGTGGTCTTGTCAAAGAAGCATCTGCAAGAAAAACATTCAGGTACGTTACAAAGGCACTATGCAGAAGAACATACATTGCTATTTTTGAACACATTAACACATAGCTAATTTTTCTGAATATTTTTATCAGAGGCCAAGTCTATTATTCATGCAACAGACTTTTATCTTCTTTTTTTTTTGTTTGTTTGTTTTTGTTAAAGAGAGAGAGAGAGAGAGAGAGAGAATTTTTAAATATTTATTTTTTAGTTTTCGGTGGACATATCTTTGTTTGTATGTGGTGCTGAGGATCGAACCCGCGCCGCACGCATGCCAGGTGAGCACGCTACCGCTTGTGCCACATCCCCAGCCTAGACTTTTATCTTCTTCATGAATACTTTATCGGTCACTTAAGTCTATTCACAAAATAGACTGTTTTCATCTTTGAATAATCTTGTATATCTTCTCATGTCAATATATACATAGGGTTTTTCTTTCTTTTCTAGTAGTACTGGGGATGAAACCCAATGCCCCATACATGCTGAGCAAGTTGCTCTACCACTGAGCTACCTCCCCAGGCCTTTTACTTGGGTAGTGTCCCCATAAATTTGTGAGGCTCTCTTCAAACTTTCACTCTTCCTGCCTCAGCCTCCTGAGCAATTATGATTATAGGCATGCACCACTGTGCTTGGCCATATAATTTTACTTTCATTCACAGCTCTGATACACTAATCACAGGAATATATCAAAACTTTCTGAAGAAATCCCATTGATAAAACTGGAAAGACCAGAATACTGCAGTAGGCCTCTATGTGTGTCATTCATCTTGTGCTCACTCTTTCATATACAGGCACATATACATACAAATGCGCTCACAGACCATGTTTATAGCATAAAATACTGTAAGCAGTGATGGGTCTGAGAAAATATCAAATTCAGATGCCTGCTGACAAAATATCACTCCTTAAGGTCACACAATTAATATATTCATCAACCACAGGAATGTATTACTATCTCTGCACTATCATTAAATTTTTAAATAAATGTGAATCTGAGAAAAATCTTTTATGGACCACTTACATTTCTTCTTCTCAGCTTTATCTATACATATATTCTTAGTCTTTGGTGTTATTCACCCTTTCTTAGTCCATTTATTAGTATTCTCTGTATGTATGAAAGCTTTGTCAGAGTGTAAACATTTTTTACAAACTACCTTTTACTTTTTTTGCCACACACAAATTTTTTGGTTTTCCATAGTCAAATTGTGGGATTGGGAAATAGCTTAGTGATAGATATGCACTTGCCTAACGTGTACAAGTCCTGGGTTTGATTCCCAGAACTGAGAGAGAGAGAGAGAGAGAGAGAGAGAGAGAGAGAGACACACACACACACACACAGCAGGAGGGAGGG
>NW_026012982.1:0-2639 GCF_001458135.2 Marmota marmota marmota | reverse complement strand
TGATGTAATAAGAATTGTAAAGCATTCCATCTGTTGTGTACTTTTTTTTTTAATATTATTATTTATTTTTAGTTATCGGCGGGCACAACATCTTTGTTTGTATGTGGTGCTGAGGATCGAACCCGGGCCGCACGCATGCCAGGCGAGCGCGCTACCGCTTGAGCCACATCCCCAGCCCTCCACTGTTGTGTATTAAAAAAAATAAAATCAATTAAAAAAATTCAGTTAACCGAGGAACAGATAGAAAAAAGATTTTAAAAATAAACAGATCCTTGGAGACTTGTGTAATAATTCAAAAAGATCTGGTGTATGTATAGTTGGACTATCAGGAGAGGAGACAAAAAAATGGAACAGAAAAAATATTTGAATGGTCAAAAGTTTTATAAGTCTGCAGAAAGACAAAGGTTTATGTGTTCAAGAAGTTTACTGAAGGTAGATGTGATGGCTCATGCCTATAACTCCAGCTACTTGAGAGGCTGAGGCAGGGAGATTGCTCAAGGCCAGCTTCAACAACTTAGTGAGACCTTGTCTCAAAATAAAATAAAAAGGGGCTGGATATGTAGCTTAGTGGTAAAGTGCCCCTGGGTTCAGTCCCCAATTCTGCAAAGAAGAAAAAGGAAAAAAGCTGCAGTTTAGTGAATTAAAAACAGGATTAAAACAAAGAGAAACCATATATTGTCACATTATAGTCAATATGAAAACCAGAAATAAGGAGAAAATTCTGAAAGCAGCCAGAGAAAAATGATACATTTAACATAGTATAAAGACAATTTGAAACTTCATCAGAGACAGTGGAAGTGGAATACAATGTAACAATATCTGTAAAGAGCTATGTGTGTATGGGGGACACTCATTAAATCAGAATTCTATACTCAGAAAAATACTTTAAAGTGAAGACAAATTGAAGACATTTCCATAAGAGAGCTAAGAGCATTCATAGTAGCAGGATATCTGCTACTAATAGCCAAATCAAAACAGGTATAAATAAACAGCTGAGAAATATCAGTAGAGCAGAGGGAAGGGAACAGAGGAAGGGATAAAGGGAGGGAAAGGTAAGTACTGGGGACTTAATTAGAACAAATTATATTCCATGCTTTTTAAATTATGTCAAATGAATCCTAATGTTATGTATAACTAAAAGGAAACAATAAAACAGCTGAAGCTAATATTAATGATGTTTTATTTAATTCAGTGTATCAAAACCATTATCATTTCAATGTGCCATTGATATACAAATTATTAATGAAGTATTTTATATTCTTTTTTTCATACCCGGTCTCCAAATTTAGAAATGCATTTCACATTTACATCTTATTTTACACTTAGCCACAATTCAAATTCTCAATAGTCACATGTGACTTGTGGTTACTATGTTGAACAGCACAGCTCTGGAGAATTTCTCACACATTTACATGAGGAATCATGTACAAAAATGTTCATTGTAGCATTATTTTATAATAGCAGAAAATTAGAAAGTGACCTAAATGTTCATTAGAAGTAGAATGGATAAATGTTGGCTTATTAATACATTCAGCAATGAAATGAATGATTTATTGTTACATGAAACAACATGGATGAATCTTTTTCCAATATGCAACATCACTGTTACGATAATAAACAGCTCTCTTCAGTGGAAAAAGCAGAATGACTTGCCCTTTGGAAGATTATGTTACCTGACCTACAAGTTCACTTTGGCTTCTTGGTCAGCCAGACCTCCAACCCTAGTCATGTGCATGGCCTAAAGTTGGTGACAGAGAAACAATTATGTGGATGAAGAAGAAAACAACAAAAAAGGGCTCCTTTTGGGATTCATTTGAAGACCTCCTCTTGGAATCTTGCCCTCAGTCTGGAGCACAGTGGAGATCTAACTAGTTCTGATGTAGTTGTACTTGTTGAATTCAAGGCACTACTGAGACCACTGTAGTTTCATCTCAGACTGTAGAGAAAAACTTTACCATTTCCTGCTGCTCCTGGGAGAAGGTTGGCATGGAGCTGGAGCTCAGTATTGACACTGGAATGGAGAAAGAGCCCTGAATCCTATCAGGGCCAGCATTGCTCACAATCAGCTCATCATTCATGATGTATACACTGGAAGTGTCGGTAGTGGTAGTGATGAAGGTCTGGGTGAAGACATAAACACTTTCCTGAGACTTTCCTTCTACTTCCCTGAACACCCTGTTCACAGAAAAGCAGAGCATCGCTTCCATCTGGAACTAATGACTACCATAAGGCAAATGAAGTCATGCTAAATTTTGGGCAACACACTGAGGTAATCCACAATGTCACGTTTTATGTGTTTCTGAAGCTACCTCTGCATGTTGGAATCTTGGAAAGTCTCCATATTCCTATTATATTTGAAGTATTCACACAAGCTATTTAGGGCTGGGTCCTTGTGATTGAAGAGAATGCTTGGGAAAAGCAGGTCACATAATGGTAAACACTGACAAGACCCTGTCCATCTTCATAATCATAGATAAGTAATTCTCCTGTAGCTTGCCCTCCCTTCTCCCTGCCTCCTCACCCTGATCCATTTTCCCTTCCCTAATAGTCCCTCTTCTACTTTCAGTGTATATGTATGTATGTATGTATGTATGTATATATATGTGTGTGTGTGTGTGTGTGTGTGTGTGTGTGTGTGT
>NW_026012981.1:0-2640 GCF_001458135.2 Marmota marmota marmota | reverse complement strand
GTGTGAAATATGATATATCAAGAACTATGTAATGTTTTGAACAACCAACAATAAAAAATTTAAAAAATAAATAAATAAATAAATAAAATTTTAAATAAGTCGCATTTATACACAATGGAATATTACTCTACACTAAAAAATGACAAAATCATGGAATTTGCAGGGAAATGGATGGCACTAGAGCAGATTATGCTAAGTGAAGCTAGCCAATCCCTAAAAAACAAATGCCAAATGTCTTCTTTTATATAATGAGAGCAACTAAGAACAGAGCAGGGAGGAAGAGCAGGAGGAAAAGATTAACATTAAACAGAGACATGAGGTGGGAGGGAAAGGGAGAGAAAAGGGAAATTGCATGGAAATGGAAGGAGACCCTCATTGTTGTACAAAATTGCATATAAGAGGTTGTGAGCGGAATGGGAAAAAAAAACAAGGATAGAAATGTATTACAGTAGATGGGGTAGAGAGAGAAGATGGGAGGGGAGGGGACGGGGGATAGTAGAGGATAGGAAAGGTAGTAGAATACAACAGTTACTAATATGGCATTATGTAAAAATGTGTATGTGTAACCAATGTGATTCTGCAATCTGTATTTGGGGTAAAAATGGGAGTTCATAACCCACTTGAATCTAATGTATGAAATATGATATGTCAAGAGCTTTGTAATGTTTTGAACAACCAATTAAAAAAAAAGAAGCTAAAAAAAAAAGAAAACAGAATACATCTATTGAAAGTTTTGATAAGCATGACTTTTAAGGAGCAAACTGGATGTCCTGGATATGCTTGACTCTTCCCCTTCACCTATTCTCTTCTCATGTTGTTTCCCTTTATGGAGATTGAGAAAATCTTCATGCTTCATGTAAAAAGGCATAAAGGATCACATAATTTTGAAAATATTTTTCTTTTCTTTTTCTCAAGAGGTGAGTCTTCCTGATTTGTTCAGCTACACATATCTCAGTATCTATTGCCATTGAACATATTTATATTCAAATGAATACTATAGATGTTGTTTCCCTTTATGGAGATTGAGAAAATCTACATGCTTCATGTAAAAAGGCATAAAGGATCACGTAATTTTGAAAATATTTTCCTTTTCTTTTTCTCAAGAGGTGAGTCTTCTTGATTTGTTCAACTACACATACCTCAGTATCTATTGCCATTGAACATATTTATATTCAAATGAATACTATAGATTATTGTACAATTTTAAATTTCCATCATTTATTTTACTGATATTCAAATTTTATTATGATAATTTCTTGTTTAAAAAGTATGGAAAAATCTATGTGAAAGGAAAAGGAATGAGACAACCCTGGATTTGAAATTTGATTTTCTTGTGTAGTTTTTTTTTCATGAGTACTCCTAAACTTTGATCACATTGTCCTACTGTCAGCCCAGACTTCCATTTGCCCAGTTTATCAAATAGCCAATTCTCTGGTCTACTCATATTCTCTGTGACTTAACATATCTTAAATGTTCTGTTAGCAAAGATCCTAAGAGATGACTAGAATCACACTGACTGAAAATCTCTCATGAAATATTTTAAAGTATTAACAGTTTGACTTTCAAAGGATAGAAAATATGACAGTATCTTCCAGATCATCTTCTGCCCTAGAAGACACACTGTTGTAGTCCAGTGGATTACTCCTTCCTCTCCAGACAGGCTGAATTACCATAGCTTACATTTATTCTTCTCCTCTATGTGTTTGATGACATTTTGTTTCTAAGTTTACTTCTGAAAATTTTCTGCAAACTTCCTACTTATTCTGATAGAACCACACTTCCCAATACCCCATCCAACAAAATGTCCAAAAGTACTTTTTTTTTTTTTAATTAAGGGATTCACTCAGGCACAGGTACAAAAACAAAGCAATTAAAATAAACAACACACAATGTAAGTTAAAAAGCCATCAAAAAACAGTAAATTGGGTTCATAACTAATCTTTTGAGTAGATGCTTATGTTAAATTGTATTTAAGAAAAACAACTTACATGGGCATACACACAGAAGTTGAGCTAAAATTATGTGGAAAATAATAATAATCCATGTGTATGTGTGTGTGTGTGTGTGTGTATGTCTGTGCGCACTCGTGCGTGCTCGTGCATGTGCAGGCATCTGCATGAAATTCAATGGAAATTTAAAAAGGCATGTGTGAGTCTTTTAAATACTATATTATAATATTAGCTGAAATGCAGACAATTAAATCAATCCAGATTTTGAATTCAAATGTGTGAAACTTAACTGTATATATTTAAACCTAGGAGACAGGATAAGCAGACAAAAACTTTTGTGTGATTATGTGATATGAATATGTGTTATTTTCCCAAAGAATCTATGTTGTCATTTTAATAGAATTTTATGCTTCACAAGTAAATATCCAAATGAAAGTAAGTGGTAATATAGAAAATAATATAATAAAAGTGGGGATATGAAAAAACAGTGGTGTGTGTATGTATGTGTGCATAAGCAAATGTGCATGTGTATATATATAGAGTGTGTGCATATATATGTACATATATATTCTTTGAGTATATATATATATATATATATATACACACACAAACACACATATGTATATATATATTTCTGAAAATTGAATTTGGGTAATTATATATATATAAATTATATATATATATATATATA
>NW_026012980.1:0-2640 GCF_001458135.2 Marmota marmota marmota | reverse complement strand
ACTAAGAAAAATAGTTTGATGGATTCTAAAGAGTTAAACATAGAATTGCCATATAATCCAGCAACCAATGACTCCACGTATAGATATATAATCAAAAGAATTGAAAGCAGGGAACTAATAAACCAAATACTTTCATACCAATGTTCATAGCACCATTAATAATAATAACCAAAAGGCAGAAAAAACCCAAATGTCTATCAACCAAAGAATGATTAAACAAAAAGGGTCAAATACATACTGTGTATATAAAAAATTCCATATTGATATGTGTGACACCATGGGTGCACAGTAGAAACATTATGCTAAGTGAAATAAGCTGGATATAAAATGAGAAATATATTATATGAGTCCATTTATATGAGATACTTAGGTTAATCAAATTTATAAAGACAGAAAGAACAATAGAAGTTACTGTGGGCTGAGAGAGGAAGAGACTGGGGAGTTATACAATGGATATGAACTATTCGTTTGGAATTATGAAAAATGCTGGAAATTTAGAGTGGTCATGCTTGCAAGACATTGTGAAAGTAACTAATGCTACAGCACTATATACTTCAAGTGATTTAAATGGTAAATTGTATGATGTATATTCTACCACAATAAAAAATATTCTAAAATACACAGTGGTGTGTGCCTGTAATCTCAGCAACTTGGGAGGCTGAGGCATGAGGATCACATATTTCAGGTCAGTTTTAGCAACGTAATGGGGCCCTAAGCAAATTAGCAAGACCCTGCATCAATCAATCAATCAATCAACCAACCAATTAATCAATCAATAAAGGGCTGGGGATGTAGCTAAGTAGTAAAGTGCCCTTGGGTTTCAATCCTCAGTACCAAACCAAACCAAACCAAATCAGAACAAACAAACAAACAACAAAAAAACCCAGCAAAAAGACCAATGTGTGTCAAGATGTTATAAGTGACCTTTTCTAGGCAGCTTCAGGACATAGAGTGAGCATCTTGAGTTAAAAGTGTGCCATGGGGAAAATGAGAATCAAAGAAGTAGAATGATCAAGAATAATTTCACTGAAAAAAGTCTGATTGTGAAGGGGATAGGTAGAGTGGGACCTACAGGGATAATGGAAAGTCAAGAGTTTCTTGAATATATATGAAAAGATATGCATATTTTTATGTGTTTCAGAGAAACTGACAAAAAAGGAGAAGTTGGTTGTATAACAGAAAGAGGAAGTTGATAGATCAATGCCCTAAAGAAGTAAACAGAAAAATGGAGGAAAAGGAAGGAAGGTTTACTGTAAATAAAGACAGCTTGGTAGAAGTCTGGGGAAGAAATGGAGAAGGCAGATTGTTGGTTTCATCCTAGAACTTTTCAGGGCAGGGATAATGGGACACATGGGTGAGGTAACTAAAATCCAATTTTCATGGCAGAACAATTTCAGTGATTGAGGTCCAAGTTGGTTAAAGAAGAAAATCAGTTTCCATCAACCAAGCCAGAATTCTGTTACTTCTCATGAAATTGATATAGAAAGATCATGGGACTTAGAAACCAGAGAGCCTAGTTTCTAGATTCAGCTCTGCCACTAGCTAGCTACATTGCTTTGAATAAATCATTTCATATTATTGGGCCTGGAACTGGTATCAGATGATATTTGAGGCTCTTTCCAGTTCTAACATTCTGGGACTGTAGGTCAGGTGATTCATCTGATTAGTGAGTTTCACAGGCCCCTGGAGTAGAAAACGCTTTTATGTGGACTTTTTCTTAACATTTCGAATAGATGTTTCTTTTCTAAAACTTGTCTGTTACTCACTGTCAGAGGAAAATGTAACTCATATGTCAGCTAATAAGAGGGACATTAGAGTTCAAGTATTCAAGATATTTTCTTCACTACTGCTCATTAGTGTTGGTGTCTTGTAGTATGAGTCATCTCAGGAAATCTGCCTTAATTATGGCACAACTGCCATAATTTTAAAAAGCTGCCTTAATTATGGCACAACCCCTGCATCTTGGTCTGGTATTTACCTTGCTCCTTATTATGGTTTGGATATGAGATGTCCCCCTGAAGCTCATGTATGAGACAATGCAAAAATCTTCAAAGGTGAGATGATTAATTATGAGATTTGTAACATAATCATTGGATTAATCCACTTGAATGGGTTAATTGGATGTAACTGTAGACAGGTAGGGTGTGACTAGATAAAGTAGGTCACTGGGAACATGCCTTTGGGGTTTATTTTGTCTCTGGCACTGATATCTCCTTCTCCCTGTGCTTACGCTCTCCTTCCTGGCTTTTATGAACCAAAAGGCTTTCTTCCACCATGCCCTCTGTCATGATGTTCTGCTTCACCTCAGGCCCAGAACAGTAGAATTGTCTAACCATGGACTGAACCTCTGAAACTGTGATTCCCCAATGCAACTTTTTCACCTCCAAGTTGTTCTTGTCAGGTCTTTTGGTCACAGTGATGAAAAGCTGAGTAAAACATTTTTCTTCATCTAACTTTTTGGCAATGATCTGTCCCTAGATGTGTTATTGAATAAATCAGAAAATATTTATCAAGGGCTTTAAGAAGTGCCCTGCTCCAGGCAAAAGCTATGTGAGCTGCCTAGGAAGGAACAGGAGATTGTGGAAATATGCAAGAAGAATGTTAGAGAACCAAGGAGACAGAAGTTCAGCATCCTGGAGT
>NW_026012979.1:0-2641 GCF_001458135.2 Marmota marmota marmota | reverse complement strand
TTTTTTTTTTTAGATTTGTGTAAACCGTGTATGCGTGGAATCAAGAATGATTAAGGAAAGTGCAAAGACTTGTGCACAACGGTGCTCTGGACATGGAGTAAGTAATAAGTAAGCCCATGTTTCCTTGAATCACATCTCTCTTGGAAGCTTTTCAATGTCATTCATTAATTCATGTTTATTAGGTTCTGACTATGTGCCAGGCCCTTGTATATCTAGATTCAATTTGGAGCTAAATTGAGTAAACCCAGCAGCTATAATTAGTGTTAAAAAACACTTTGATTTGAACTGAATTGATGATGACCTAAAAAAGTATATTATTATAGTTGTGTACTTTTCAAAAGATGTTAAATATTTCAGTAAATACATAAACTTGTTCACAAAAGGAAGATAATTCCTGTGTCTTGTGAATATGAGTGGTCATGGGAAATTTGATTTTATCTCCTTTTAAAAATATGCTTGCTTTTGTAGAGCTTTAGTTTCATAGCAAAATTTAGTAGAAAGTGCAGAGATTTTTTGCATAGACCCTCTTTGACTCCATTTGTATACAACCTATCACAATTTCAACATCACAAACCACTGTGTAACATTTGTACAATTGATTAGGTACACTGATATATAATTATTACCAAGAGTTCATAGCTTACATTAGAGTTGACTCTCAGTGTTATATTATCTTTGAGTTTTTGATTAATATATAATTACATGTGTCCACTCGTATGAGCAGAGTATTTTTACTCCCCTAAAAAGCTTCTGAGCTCCATATATTCAATCTTCTCTTTCCTCTAACCCCAGGCAACCACCAATCTTTTTACTCTCTCTGTTATTTTATTTTTTTTTGAGTATCAAGTTATTGGAATCATAAATTATGTAGGCTTTTCAAATTGCTTCTTTCACTTAGTGATATGCATTTGATATGCATTCTCCACTTTTTTTCTTTTCTGGAGGTCTTTTCTTTTTTTAGTAACTTAAAAAATGAATTAATTTTAAGAGTAGTTTCAGGTTCACAGCAAAATTGGATTAAGATACAGGTAGTTCCCATATAGTTTGTCCCTCAAACATGCCTAGCTCTCTTCATTTTCAGCATGCCTCACCAGAGTTGTACAATTCTTATAATGGATGAACCTACATGGATACACCATCATCACCCAAAGTCTGCAGTGTATATTAGGGTTCACTTTTTATTTTGTATGTCTTATGGATTTTGACAAGTGCATAATGACACTTGTATCTCCCATTATATCATACAGAGTATTTTTACTACCTTAGAAGTCCTCTGACTTTTCTCTTAATCCTTCCCTCCAACTTAACTCCTGGAACCCAGTGAATTTTTTTCTCCATAGCTTTTCCATAATATCATATTCCTGGAGTCGTACATTATGTAGACTTTTTAGATTGACTTAGTTAGTAATATGCATTTAAGATTCCTCTATATATTTTCATGCCTTGATAGCTCATTTCTTTTTAATGTGAAATAATGTTATTTAATGTGAAATAATGTTACTTTGTCTTGATATACTGCAATTATTTATTCATTACCTGCTGAAAAAACATTCTGGTTGCTTCTAAGTTTTAGCAATTATGAATAAAGCTGTTATAACTATTCTTGTTCAGGTTTTTGATGAAGAATATACATTTTCAACTCCTTTGTATAAAGGATTGCAACCAGAGAATCTTATGGTGGGAAGATGCCTAATATTGGAAGAGACTGTCAAAATGTCTTCCAACACAACTGCATAATTTCATGTTGCCCCACAACCTAGCCAGTATTTGATGTCAATGTTTTATAATTGGTCATTCTAGTGGTGTGCAGTGATACCCTATTACTATTTGAATTTACATTTCACTGATGGCATGTGGTGTAGATCATCTTTTCATGTAATTATTTGCCATCTGGATATCTTTTTTTGTGAGGTGTCTGGTACAGTCTTTTGCCCATTTTAAAATCAGGCTGTTTAGTTTCTTTTTATAGAGTGTTAAATGTCTTTTGTTTATTTTGAATACTAGTCCTGTATATGAATATGTCCTTTGTACATGTTTTATCCCCATTAGTGGCTTATCTTCTTGTTTCACTGACAGCATTTTTCAAAGAGGATAACAATTAATTTTTATTAATATTAATTATTAGATATTTCTTTCATATATTCCCTAAGATATGGAACAAGACAAAGATGTTCAGTTTTACTATTCTTATTCATTACAGTACTGAAAGTCTTATCCAGAGAAATTAGTCAGGAGAAAAATACATGATACATAAAAAATACTTAAAAGTTAGGAAGGGAGAAAGTCAAATTATCCTTGTTTTCAAATGATATGATTCTCCTTAGAGAAAAACTAAATATTTTACCAAAAGACTACCAGCATTGATAAATGAATTTTGTAAAGTTTCAGGATACAGTATTAATATAAAAAATCAGTAGTTTTTATATACCAATAATAAAGTTGCTGAGAAAGAAATTATGAAAAAAATTCCATTTACAATGGCTACAAAAAATAAATACCTGGGGATAAATTTAATTAAGGAAGTGAAAGACATCTACACTGAAATTTATAAAATACCCATGAAAGAAATTGAAGAAGACACACACAAATAAACACAAATGAAAAGACCTTCCATGGAACAATTAATATTGTTAAAATGTCC
>NW_026012978.1:0-2641 GCF_001458135.2 Marmota marmota marmota | reverse complement strand
CACCCCAACACCGCACCCTACTGTTCGCCACCTTCTACTTTCCCCGGCACCCTTTACTCCTCCCGCCCCCACTCCACTGTTTGTACCTCCATCTATCTGTATTTGCAAGGAGCAGGGTTTCCACGTGAAATGGGGTTAAAAAACCTCAGTTGCAGCTGGTAGGGTGCAAATGGAGAAGAGGGAGGCGGAGGAAAGGAGATGGGGGTTCAGCTGCTGCAGGGAGCCGCGTGTCGGTTTGTTTCACTCCCTCGCGGATGGCTTTTCTCTCTTTTCGGCTTTAACTAGCCCCACTGAACCTGCCCTCGATCAAGGATTTGTCACACAATGATGTGAAATGGCTTTTCCACAGTCAGGTTGCCAATCTTGGGGGAGGAAGGGTGCAGACCAACTTGTGTTGACCTGGGCCCACCCTGACGGGCAGGAAAGGGCCACAAGTCAAATGAAACAAAGTCCCAGTGTCACCTAGACACGTACATTTGACGCATTCCCACATGGGGAAAATTATTTGCAAACGACAAAAACCGTGGGAGTGTAGTCTGACAACCCATCTCTCCACTTAAAAGTGACTTCCGACGAAATCCCCATATTTCGGAAGCCCTGGTTGTTGGCACTCCAAAGGTCACCCTTTCTGATGAATGCCTTTGGTAACCTAGAATTCCTTGGTACTGTTAACCAGGCAACACCTAACAGATGATGTTTTATATCCTTGATTTTTAGGCTTTTTGTTTGTTTGGTTTTTTTTGTGCTTAAGCTATAATTTTGAAAAATGAATTTGAGATGTTCTGCCTTTCAAGTGTGTTAACTGTGATAGTGATACTCTGGGTAACTTCAAAGGGAAAGACTATTAACAATAAAAATATATCTTTACTAAAGGTATTTATCAATAATGGCTGATATCCACATACACACATACACACACGGAATTTTTTTATTTTTTTACAACTTTGGCATCATTGTTACTGGAGATGTCTTTTGTTAAGTGCAAAAAAAAAAAAAAAGGTGCTTTGGAGGTGGTACATAGCAGTATGATTTAATGGCATGCCCCACACTCTAAAGTAATGTCTCCTCTGTTCCAATAAGTTAATGTTTTCTTTTCTTTTCTTTTTTTTTTTTTTTTTGGTGGTGCTGAGGATTGAACTCAGTGCCTCACACTTGCTAGGCAAGCCCTTTACCACTGAGCCACATCCCCAGCCCCCAATGTTTTCATTTTTGCTAACTCATTTGGCAAGAAAAAAGTTTTCATACCAGTGCAGGATTTTTTTTCCCAGAGTACTGGGGATTGGAACCAGGGGCGATCTACCACTGAGCCACATTCCCAGCCCTTTATTTATTTATTTATTTATTTATTATTTTGACAGGGTGTTGCAGAGTTGCTGAGGGTCTCATTAAATTACTAAGGCTGGCCTTGAACTTGCCATCCTCCTGTCTCAACATCCTGAGTTACTGGGATTACAGGTGTGCACCACTGTGCCTGGCCAGTGAACATAATATGTTTATTTATTTGTTTATTTATTTTTGTAAGTACAGGGCCTTGTGCATGCTAGGCAAGCACTCTACCATTGAGCTGCATCCCCAGCATGTTTCCTTTTATTTTATTTTGAGACTGGGTCTTGCTAAGTTTCCCAGGCTGGCCTTAAACTTGCAATCCTCCTGCCTCAGCCTCCTGAGTAGCTGGGATTACAGGCGTGTGCACTCACTTCTTAACCAACAAAGTGAAATGTTTCAGTTTTTCATACAAATAAGCATTAAGAAATGGTATGCTTTCCTTTTACATTATCTTTTTTTTTTTTTTCATGATAGCATTTGTTAATGGACTTCACTCAGCACTCTGTTTTTTTGTTTTTTTCTTTTTCTTTTTTGGTACCGGGGATTGAACTCAGGGGGACTTGACCACTGAGTCACATCCTAAACCTATTTTTGTATTTTACTTAGAGACAGGGTCTCACTGAGTTGCTAAGCGCTTGGCTTTTGCTAAGGCTAGCTTTGAACTCACAATCCTCCTGTCTCAGCCTTCCGAGCCTCTGGATTATGGGCATGTTCCACCCCTGTGGAGACAATCTGTTTTTAACATTCCACTTCTGGAGATTGTAAAGTAGAGGTGAGGTGGATGGGCAAGGGGATGAAAAAAGAGAAAGGGACAAAAAAGTATTTACTAGTTCATCAAGATGTGGCACCCCAATTTAAATAAGAACAAAAAAGTAATTGAGTTGTGAGATAATAATTGTCAGCCTTTGTAGTGTCCTTGGCTGTGGAGAGTAGCTTTTTAATATAATCCTAAAAATAGTTAAAATTTAGATGTGTAACCGATGTGATTCTGCAGTCTGTATACGGGGTAAAAATGGGAGTTCATAACCCACTTGAATCAGATATATGAAATATGATATGTCAAGAACTATGTAATGTTTTGAACAACTAATAATAAAAATTAAAAAGAAAATTTAGGAAGAGTATGTATTTCAGACTCAGTATTGAATACTGACATTTAAATCATTCATTACAGATGAAATAACTATTATGCATTTATGGTGAGGATTTTCCTGAAAACAATTTTTTAAATATTTATTTTTTAGTTGTAAATAAAATAAAATACCTTTTATTTTATTTATTTTTATGTGGTGCTGAGGATCGAAACCAGGGCCTC
>NW_026012977.1:0-2641 GCF_001458135.2 Marmota marmota marmota | reverse complement strand
AGCCCTTGATTGATTATTGATTAGGATGAGGTTTTTTTTATATCAAATTATGATTACCTTCCTGATGACAAGTCAATAGTTCCAAGTACAGGAACCAAACAGAATATAAAGCTGTATCTTAACCTATAGCCTTACATGCTTTCACATTTTCCCCCTAAATATTTAAAAAAGTAGTTTCACTGTTGTGAAATACCACTGAAGAATTGCCAAACCACATTTTGTCCCTCATTAATTTATTACTGTCATTGAGGACATAGTTATCTTTTATTTATCAGATAATAGTGATTGATTGGTGCCTAGACCCCAGGCCCACTTTAGTGCATGATGAACCACTGCAATCCTCATGTGAAGACTTCCATATTTAAACATTAGAATAATCTACATTCAGCCCTCCCTGCTTTATTTCTCACATTGGTCCTCTGCATCCCTATCCACTCAAGCTAATTTCCCCATCATGTTAATTCTATTTTACACATCAGGTTTTCCTTTTTCTTTTCTTCCTTGTTCCCCCATCCTCCCCCTCTCTCTTGTTTATTTGTTGTTTGGTCCCAGAGATTAAACCCAAGGATACTTTACTACTGAGATATTGCCCCAACTCTTTTTATTTTTTATTTTGATACACAGTCTCACTAAGTTGCTTAGGGCCTTGCTAAATTGCTGAAGCTGGCCTTGAACCTTCAATTTCCTTGCCTCAGCTTCTCATCAGGTTTTTTATTATTCTATCACAAAGTACCTTAATCTTGCTACCTTAAGGTAACTGTGGCCTTTTTTTTTTTTTTTTTTTTTGTCCTTTATCACCTTTAAACCTTATATAGACATGGAAGCATCACAGATCTAGGCAGCTTACATGAACACTCTAAACCATTGTTGTTCTAATACCTTATTATTCTTATCAAATGACATTCTCCTTGTTGATTCTTTATATTAATTGATTATTTTTCATACTGAGGTTAGATAGAAAAACATTACAATCATGTACACAGACAATCCTTAACAAGCTGGGGTATAGTTCAGTTGGTAGAATGCTTGCCTTGCACGAAAGAGAGAGAGAGAGAAAGGGAGGGGAATTCTTAAAAACCACATCACCAACCTCATCTTAATTCCTAGTGAAAAAATAAATGCAATGAAGTGTTTTTGAACACCTCAAAGAACCAGAGCATTCATTGACAGCTACCTATATGCTTGTTATATGCAACTGTTTTCTTAAAATTTTTTTTTGTCATTTTCTATGACAAGTTTTGGGAACATTTCTTCTGACAATCTTTATACATCTTGAAAACACTGGATGTTGCACCTTGAAGAGCTGGCAATGGGCCATCACCCCGCAGCCATAATGTCTTCCCTCTTTAGCAGCTGCATGGAAAAACAAGTATAGGTAAAAATTTTAGGTGACCTCTTCACATCTTTAATAATTCCTTAAATATTAGTTAGTTTGATCATTAATTTATCTGGAATATCTTGCCTGTAGCTAAAATTGATACTTTTTCACTGTCTCTACTATTATCAGAACTCAGAACTATTTTAATGAATAAATAAGACTTTAGCTACAAGACAGTTATAATATAAAGTGATAAAGTAAAGATACAGAGCAAGACTGAGGTATAGACTCAAGGCTATAGGCCTTGCCTCTCAATCTCCACCTGCCCAGTTTCACTTAGCAGTTATCAGTACATGTATGTGATTACTTGTCTTGGATCTTCCAAACTGAATGCTAAATCTAACAGTCCTAATGGTCTAATTTTTAGAATTTTGTCATTTTAAAAAATATTCTTGATTATTTTTATGTTATACTAGGGAAATAATGTTTAAAATTAAATTTGAAACTGGGCAGTGTGGTGCATGTCTTTAATCCCAGCTACTCAGGAAGCTGAGGCAGAAGAATCAATAAGTTCAAGGCCAGCCTGGGCAACTTAGTAAGAACTGTCTTAAAAAAATAAAGGTGGCGGGGGCACGACTTGGGGTTGTAGCTCAGTGGTAGAGTACACCTCAGTTCAATTGCCAATACTGAAAAAAAAAATGTTGTTTTTTTTTGACTCCAGTAATCAATATTATACAAAAATACAGTTCTAACTTTAAAGTAGACAATAATATTTAAATTCTATGAAACAAATACAAGCCAGGCACAGTGGCACAGGCCTATAGTCCTAGCAACTCAGGAGGCTGAGGCAGGAGGATCATCAGTTTGAGGTCAGCCTCAGCAACTTAGCAAGGCCCTATGTAATTTAGCAAGACCCTGTCTCAAAATAAAAAATAAAAATGACTGGAGGTATAGCTCAGTGGTAAAGCATCCCTGGGTTCAATCCCCAGTACCCAACAGTAATAATTATTTAAATATTTATTTATTTAAATAAATATATTACGAATTGAAATCAACATATATAGTTGAACTTCATGTTGAAGAGAAAAGCAAAACAGATTATATCTATAGACAGGTAATCACTAGACTATATTCACAAGAATTTCTTGTAGAATCAATCTTGGCATTTTAATTGGGAATTGTGACTTCATATAATTTAATGTTACATTTAATTTGCTTGCATTAGCGCATATATATATGTATATGTATATATATATGTGTGTGTGTGTGTGCGTGTATATATATATATATATATATACGCACACACACACACACACATATCAA
>NW_026012976.1:0-2641 GCF_001458135.2 Marmota marmota marmota | reverse complement strand
GGAGGCCAGCCTCAGCAACTTAATGAGGCCCTAAGCAACTCAGCGAGACCCTGTCTCTAAATAAAATAGAAAAAAGGGGCTGGGGATGGGGCTCAGGGGTCGAGTGAGCCTGGGTTCACTCCCTGGTACAAAAAAAAAAAATTAAAAAAGCATACATAAGCAAAACCCATAAATAATATATGCCACCTATTACTGATTATCTGTAAATTGTGTGATTATTGGTTATCATTCGTAAATCCCTGATTTTTCCAAAATGTTCAATAATGAACATATTTTTCCCAAATTCTTTTTTGATGGTAGAGAGCATCCTGCCATGTCCCGCCTACACGGGGCGTGACGTCCCACTCCTGTGGCTGGACCTGCTGTGGGGTGTCCCTGGTCGTGGGTTCCTATGTGAACATGGGAAAGTGACGTCCATTCATTCCCCTGTCTCTCCCAGTCCCCTCCCCTCCCTTCCCTCCACTTCCCTGCATCTCATCCAATGAACTGCTATTCCCACCCTCCACCCCTTGTTATGGGTCATCGTCCCCATATCAGAGAGGACACTCAGCCTTTGAGTTTTGGGGACTGGCTTATTCTACTCAGCACGATCGTCTCCAGTTCCGTCCATTTACCTGCAAATGCCATCATTTCATCCTTCTTGATGGCTGAGTAATATTCCACTGTGTATATGAACCACAGTTTCTTTATCCGTCCCTCTGCTAAAGGACCCCTAGGCTGGTTTCATAGCTTAGCTATTGTGAATTGAGCTGCTATAAACATCAATGTGGCTGTGTCCCTGTCGTGTGCTGATTTTAAGTCCTTTGGGTATAAACCGAGGAGTGGGACAGCTGGGTCCCATGGTGGTCCCATTCCCAGTTTTCTGAGGAATCTCTTTCCTGTTCTCCAGAGTGGCCACACCAACCTGCCGTCCTCCAGCCATGGACCTATTAATAGTGAACATGTTTCTGACATGATGAGGGAGAATGTGAAAGTGATATTTATTTTTTAGACATTTAGATCCTATTGGGTAACATAACAACTGCATTTAATATGACAATAGGTGAAAACCAGTATAAAAATTGTATGTAGGCCATTATTGTCATTCCATAAAAATTCCACCTGCAGGACTGGGGCTGTGGCTCAGTGGTAGAGAGTTTGTCTAGCATGTGTGAGGCCCTGGGTTCAATCCTCAGCACCACATAAAAATAAATAAATAAAATAAAGGTATTGTGTCCATCTCCAACTAAGAAATAAATATTTTTAAAAAACTGTTATCATACACAGACCAAAGTATTTCCATCCTCACGGGGCGGTACAACCTGATACAGTTCCAACTAAATATATATAAGAATGTATTCACGTAATTCTGGCCAATATTCTATCAGGATTTTTTCCCCCTTGGGTACCAGGGATTGAACCCAGGGGCACTCGACCCCTGAGCCCCGTCCCCAGCCCTTTTAAGATTTTATTTAGCGACAGGGTCTCCCTGAGTTGCTCAGGGCCTCGATTTTGTTGAGGCTGGCCTCCAACTTTATGTCACTTTGTTGGGGAGTTCAGTCCTGGGATCCTGGGCAGCAGGAAGAAAGAAAAAAGAAACGTTAAATTCGAATTTCAGATAAATGCAAAGAATATTTTAGCACAGCATTTTTATTTGGTAATTCGGACACCCCTGGTCCCACAAGGCCACGCAGGACAGTCCCTTGGGGAGAAGAGAAACAGAGACTACTTCTCAGCCCCCGTCTGCAAATCCTGAGACTCATTGGTGAGAGTTTTTCCACAGGAGTTGCATTAGCTTCCAGGATAACAAATGACCCGAGATAACCAGCTTATAAAGAAAAAAGGTTTATTTTGGTTCCTAGGTTTTTGGAAGCTCCAGTCCATGAGAAGTTGAGCAGGTGGCTTCTGGCCTCATGGTGGGAGTTCATCAT
This sequence comes from Marmota marmota marmota, assembly GCF_001458135.2. NCBI lineage: Eukaryota > Metazoa > Chordata > Mammalia > Rodentia > Sciuridae > Marmota > Marmota marmota. The sequence continues at coordinate 731 of NW_026012976.1, read as the reverse complement.
GGTGGAGCAGGAAACGGCTCATGACCAGGGAGAAAATGAGAGGGAGGGACTGGGCACAGCACCAAAGACCTAAAGACCTCCCGCTAGGCCCCGCCCCTTAAAGGCTCCACGGCCTCCCAATAGTGCCACTCTGAAGACCAAACCTTTAACTGGTGGGCTTTGGGCGAACATGAAAATTCAAACTCTAGCAGAAATGTTCCATCCTCCACATTTTTAGGGTATATCACCAGGGTCTTCTGTGAGTCCAGTTGGCTAGGTCCTGGGCACTGACCCTCCCACAGCTCCTGCTAAGGCCACTTCCTGGGTGTGGCCATGATTTCCCATTAAGCATAGAGTAAAGCCCTGAACATTGGGGCAGGGACCAAGAGGGAAAGGGTAGAGAGCAGGTGGCCTCCAGCACAGCTCGACAGAGGTGTCCAGAATCTCATCACTAAGACAAGTCCGTTTCCAGCTGTTTTATTTTATTTTTACTTTGGCTTCTGCTGCCAACTCAATGTTGATGTCCCTCCACTCCTTCCAAAAGATATATGAGGAGCCAGATGTTGGGCACACGCCTGTCATCCCAGCATCTCGGGAGGCCAGGGCCTCATGCATGCCAGGCAAGTGCCCGTCTACTTTTATTTTATTTTTTATCTTTTTGTTATCAGGGATGGAACCCAGGGGCGCTTAACCAGGGAGCCCCGTCCCCAGCCCTTTTTCTATTTTATTTAGAGACAGGGTCTCGCTGAGTT
>NW_026012975.1:0-12052 GCF_001458135.2 Marmota marmota marmota | reverse complement strand
CTCAGCCATGATGTCACATGATTTTCTTATGAAATCCTTTTCAGCCATAGTTGAGAGCCAAAACACACATGGACCTCACATTTTGCACCCCAAAGGGCCTGGCTTCCTGTGACCTTTTGGCCACTCTTTTGAAAGACTTCCCTGTGTGAGTTGTCCAGAGCTTTCTTTGAAAGGATATTCTTCACCACTTAATGGTTACTGAAAGAATTGAAACCCACAGTTCCACTTACTTCATCCTTGAATGATGGATAGACCAATAGCATGAAATATTTGAAATTCCCATGACCAGAAAGCACTGGAGAACCTTTGGATCTCTAGTTGCTCATCATGACTGAACCAGATAGTGCCTTTATTGACCGGAATTCATGAAAAAAGGTTTAGAACAGAGATTCCATTGAGTTGGATTCTGCTTGGAACTGGGTCTGGAGCTGTGGAGTGCAGGTATGTGATAAAACATCTGTGGTGGGGCCATGTGGATCTGCCATTGGCTTCCAAATGACATGTGACTGACATGGGGCAGCCATCAGACCCTTATATGTAAAGGCATCTTGTTGTGGGGAGAGGTTTTGGGGTGATGCTCAGAATCAGGTTGCTATGATCAAGTGGAAAAGATGTATAGGATAGCAACCCAGTTGGTGTTTTCTCCTTCAGACCGTGACTCACCACACATGACAGACTTCCTCCAGTGCTGTGTCCCAGTTGACAGTCTTGTATTTCATGAAGCAACTACCAAATTCCCAGTGAAACTGAAAGAAAAGCCATTGGAGGATGACCCAATGGCTTCACAATTCACACAGAGAAACATTCAACCCCCAGTTGACACCATTTATCTACAAAGAAAGGATTTGGCTCTGTTGCCTCAGTTTCACTGGAAATATTAAACCATGTCCTCCAGTTCACATAGATGCAGACCAGCTTTGATGGTCTCACTACACAGAAAGCTAATTCTCCTAACACCAACATATATTTCAAGAGCCCAAAGCTCAGAGGCAGGTTGTCAAGAAGTCACTAGGACAGCACAGCACCATGTTTGTGGAATGTTTACCCTTTCCCCTACTTTTGTAATCTCCTCTGCCACCTCCAGATGTGAGCTCCTGAGGATTTTTCATTCCACATATGTATTCACAGATTTTCTTCCTCTTCTGCTCTAATTGTGTCTTACATGGGGTGATGGTAATGTCAATGTCAAGGCATTGTTCTGGATGACAGTGGGAAGTTTTTTGTGTAGCACATATTTGCATACACATTGGATACATTTTCCTATTTTCCATTCAACATATTGAATCTCTGACATTAACCCTTACCCTACTAGACTCTGACTACTAATCCTAACATTATGGATAAAAATAACCTAAATGAAAAGAAGTACAGGCAGTTTATAGGAGGCATGTTGTATACTTGGACTTGCCTTTTGCTTTATCAAGGGTTGTGTTATAAAACTAGTCATTTTTTTCATTCTAATACTTCTCCATGAATTTTCAAAGTTAACACTGTGAAACTTCCTAACTCCCTTTCTCTGTAGCCTGGGTCAGACCATGTATTTTTATATATATATTACTCTTCACGTTTTTCCCAAAATGAAATATATGTGTCATATGATACACTACCTTGATTCTTTCATGTTCATGTATGTGGATTTATAATCAACTTTTCACAAGATCATTCTCAGAAATATTCATTTTCCCGAAATAGATATTCATTTCCTAGTACTCAAAACTAACTTCAGTGAATATTGAGTACTAATCCTAATATTTCTACTGTAACTGACCCCTGTTTAACATCAATGCAAGCATATTTATATGGGACATGATGTTTATTTTGACATTAATTTTCCATTATTTAATATTGGAACCAGTTATATTATTTATTCCCAGTATGGTCTATTCATGCATCATGTCTATATTCATAGACAAAGGGTATACCTATTTGTATCCCCAAATACTAATTTAAGAGTTTCAAAACATGCTCCCAGACATGGTGGAAGAAATACTCATGTCACCTGATCTACATATCTCTTTCATCACAGTAATATTCTGGACACAAAATGCAAAGCTCACACTTATCTTATGATTCTACCAAAGCCTAATTTTAATGAGAGCCTGGATAACTAAAACATCCATGTCTACATTGCCTAATGTGTTCCAATTTTAATTCTATTTGTGACTATATATTGGATTCCTTCTAAGATTATATATTCAACTGCCCGCATTTGAAAATATTTCTAATCCTATCACTTACTTTCCACTTTGCCTTATCTCCTAACTTCTATATTGATATCTATTTTTCTACATATTTTCCCAAGTCCATTCTTGTGATTGACTCTTCAAGTGTGCTGACATTCACATTCACTCTCTAATAGAAACCCTATTGCAAAAGGACTTTTTGTCCAAATCCTAAACTCACTGAAAACTACACTGAAATCCTACCTACTAACTGTATTTCCCGGTTCTGTTCTACATTCAATAATCCGAGGTACCAGATTCTATGCCATTGTATATTGATTAATATTAGATATATCTGTGCAGAACACAATTCAAAACTATGTATCCAGGTCAAGGGCCCAATGTCCTTCTGTGCTTCAAATCTTACCTAGATTTCTGTTTTCATACTTATATTTCACCTTACATTCTTATAAATATCAAAGTTTCTCAATACCAGTATTCATCCAGCAGAGTGACTCCTAACCCAAATAGAACATGATATTAACCCTAACCATCCTCTGTTCCCTGTATCTCATTTCATGTAAGACCAGATACAGAGTTTATCTTGAAATTCAGGTATGTAGAAGATCCTACACCTGCTGAGAACCTCAAAGGTAGATGCAGAAATGATCCCTGGAGAAGATGTAGGCAACTGTGTAGGAACAGAGAGGCCTAAAGTCATCTTCCATGGCAAACAACCTGTCAGGATGAAGGGATATGTCTGAATCAGCCTCTCTCTTCTCAATGAAGGCAAGATGGACCAAACCAGGCCTGTGTGGATAGCTGATCCTGGGCGCCTATGGTATGTATACCTTTCTAACTTGTGAAAAAGTCACAGAAAGATGGGGCAGCCACCATCTCATGGAACCCTTGGAAACCTCTGTTACGACAAAGTGGTTGCCAAGGGAGTGACTTCATTCACTTCCTTGAAGGAAGTGACCTCACCTCACTTCCTTGGTGATGTAACTCTCTAACTTTGGATCCAGGTATCCAGGCACCCAGAACCAGCCCCACTCCAAGTGGGCTCACTTTTTTGGATTTACCAAGGACAGAGTCAATCTTCCTTGGCACCTACTGATGTGGGGATGGCCAAATGCCAGGAAAGCTCTGAAGAGGGGTCTTTTCTGAGAAATAAGGTACTGGCTCATTGTTGGTTCCTGACAACTTCACAGTGTTTACCAAGGAGACCAGAGCTGAGACAGGACAGGCCACTCCTGGGGAACACAGTGTCCCCCACCAGTCAGAAGACACTTTGGATAGATGCAGACCAACTCAAGATGGGGGGGGTGTTTGTGTGTGTGTGTGTGTGTCCTTGTGGTTTTGTCTCATGTTATAAGAATATGGAGGAAATATGAATTGTTTGGTTTGGAGTGGACTGTTTATTAGTGAGTCCTTTTGCTCAAGGCGAGTGTTTCTAGGTTGATGTATCCCAGTGTGTCTGTGGTCATAGAAAGTAGAAAAAAGAATGTGTCAGTGGATGTTTCCTGTGTAGTGGAAAGCTTTCCAGCACTCATCCTGGCCAATTTAGGAATGGACTGCTGCTTGCCTTGCAGATATGCAACACCTACTATGGTCCTTAGTTCCTGTATTCTTCCTGAATTTTGGCCACTCTCCAGAAGGGGCTTGTGGTTTTGCATCCAAGATATGTACCACCTTCAAGCTCTGTGACATGGCAATGGACTTGATTGCTGAAGAGAATGCCAAGCATCTCAGAAAATTCAGAAATCAGTGTGAGCAGTAAGGCTCTGAGTGAAGAAACCCTGCTTGGATAGATAGCAACCCAAGTAGCCTGATCAAGAGCTGTCAGTGCCCTAGTGTTAACCTTGTAGAAAAGTCTGCCCCAGGGCTTTTATTTTACCTATTGTTCTGTTCCCCTGAATGTCAGGAAAGTCTTGCCTCAGGCCACCCCTTTGTGAAGCCTCAAGAAAACAGTTTCAAAATGAAAATAAAGGGGCCTCACTGTGGCTCTTTGGTAAAGTGCTCTGTAAAGGGATGTGTCTGAATCAAACTTTTGGCCCTGTGTGAGGCTGTGCCTTAGATTCTCAGCACCCCATGAAACTAAATAAAGATCCCATGAGTCTATCCAAAACTAAAATGACCAAAAGAACAGTAATTTTGGATGAAGTCTCTTGCCTTCCTCTGGTAAGGCTCCTGACCTCCATGAAGTGAGAACAGGGATCCTTTGGGTTAAATGAGTTGTTCCAAGCCCTGCAGTACCTAGCACAGGGGTGGTTGGGTTTCTTTCATGACTCCAGGACACATAAAGAATCTACCCCCGGCAGTCAGTAGGCCTCAAATTTGAGAAGCAGAGCAGTATTAACTGCAGGCCTATTTTATCTATCCTGGTTCTCAGGAAGGGTGTCCAGGCCACCATGACATTAGGCAAATGAGGGGCATAGGAGCTTACTTTGGACACCATCTAGGACTGCTCACATATGGGAACTTCCAGAGAGAAGGTTATAATGAGTGTCTATATGGAAGAAGATGAGGGCCATGTAGGAGTGTTTTTGTTGGAATTGTGGTCATTTGTGAGGTGGTTGGAAGAGCTATCTGGGACAATCTCAGCATGAACTCTGGTGTGATTCCCATTAGAGACTGAGTTCTGGAACTGACCTCAGGAAGTATTGCCATGAAGACTGTTGGTATTTGAGGAGGCCAAGCATGAGAGGTGCCCTTGGAAACTGAGATCTAAGCCCAGGGTGGCTTTCTTCACAGCACTGGGAATCTCAGCCATGATGTCACATGATTTTCTTTGAAAGCCTTGTCAGCCATAGTTGAGAGCCAAAACACACATGGACCTCACATTTTACACCCCAATGGGCCTGGCTTCCTGTGACCTTTTGGCCACTCTTTTGAAAGACTTTCCCATCTTACCACTGGGAAAAAGATGTTCAGTTACAAATTTTTATTGTGTTTCTCATGATGTCACTTAGAATTATTATTAGTATTACTATTTAAATCAGGAATTGAATCCACAGCCTCATTCTGCAGCCTTTTTATTTATTTATTTTATTTTGAGAAATGATGTTGCTACGGTGCTGAGGCTGGCCTCAAATTTAGGATTCTCCTGCCTCAGCCTCCCAAGCTGCTGGGATGACAGGTGTGTGGCCCATGGTCAGCCTGCTGCCCTCTTTCCCATCCTAGCCATGAGGTGACCAGCTTGCTCCACCACAGGCTCCCCACCGTGATGTGTAACAGGGCCAACTGGGCATGCACTGCCACCTGAAAACCATGAGGCCAAATCAACCTCCTGTCTTTATAAGCTGGTTGTCTTGGGGATCGTTACAATAACAAAAAGCCAAGGACAGGCGAGAATTGTCTGATTTTAGAAAATGATCATGAATCTGTGGATCAGGTGTTACGTGCTGACCGAGACTCAGGCTGGTCCAAGACCTGACACCTTGATTCAGTCCTAATTTCCCTCGGGTGGCCTATCAGGAAGATTAGGTCCATTTTACAGATGAGGAAACTGAGGCTCAGAGAAGGAGGGGATTTGCCCAAAGCACAGGGTTGACAGACTGGAGGGACCAGGACCCCTCTCCAGGCTGACCTCTGTGCTGCAAGGGGCTTCATGTTGGGGGGGGGATCATAATTTCTTACAAAGAATAGAAAATGGGGGTGGATGGGGGAGAGGAGCTGCAGACCGAAGCCAACGGAACCCTTCATTTCCGTTTCCACCTGAGTCCCTGGAGGGTGTGTGTCCCATTTCTGTTTTCTTTTGCACCTGACCTGGCCTACATAGGGCTGAAGATGTGGCTCAAGTGGAAGTGCACTCGCCTGTCATGCATGCGGCCCGGGTTAGATCCTCAGCACTACATGCAAAGATGTTGTGTCTGCCGAAAAATAAATAAATAAATAAATATTAAAAAATGATCTCTCTCTCTCTCACTCTCTCTCTCCTTAAAAAAAGAATTTGACTACATTGCACATGTTTTTAGAATTCATGGGAGGCTTATTTAAAGGTAAGAGACGGTCATACTTTAGATATGAGTTGTCTCTGGAAAGCTCAGGTATAAGACAATGCAGGAAAGTTTTGAGGTGAAATGATTGGGTTTTGAGAGCTTAATCCTAATGAGTGCATTAATCCACTGGTATGGACTAACTGGATGGTAACTGTAGCAAGTAGGGTAGACCTAGAAGTAGTCAATCAGAGGGGACATGCCTTTGGGGTTCATAGTTTGTCCCTGGTGTGCAGAGTTCTCTCTCTGCTTCCTCATTGCCATATGCTGAGCTGCTTTCCCACTCCCTACACTTCCCCCACTATGTTCTGCCTCACCTTGGCCCCAGAGCTATGGAGTTGGTGGTCAGTGGAGTGAGACCTGAAACTATGAGCTACATAAACTTGTCCTGCTCTAATTGTTGTTGTTAGTTAGATATTTTTGGTCACAGTGATGTAAAAGGCAACTAAAACACAGACTAATTAATCCAGCAGGGAATATTCATGGCAGTACAGCATTTGAGATATGGCCTGGGTATTTCTAGCTGCTTTCAGCCTGACTTACCATAGGGCTCAGGAGCAAATGCCAGGTTAGATTTAAAATACTTGCAGGTTCTCCAGAAAAGAAAAGTTTGTAATGTTGGGGCCAAGGATGGTGTGGTTGGTAAAGAGATTAGTTCCATTACACAGAAGCCACCTTTAGGCATCTCAGGAATGGGAAGGACACCACCTTTAGCAGGCTCTTTGACTTGTGGAGAGAGTGTCAAGATGCCCTGCTTGCATAGGGCAGCCTCAGAATCCTTATGTCCAGATTCATTTTGCTGTGTAACTAACACCATATGGGCTCACAGGCCATGGTCCAGGTGGGCATGGCTAATGTCCTCATTCACAGCTGACCTTGATATCATCCATGTGATGCTGGTTGTCAGGCTTACAGAGCGAAGAGTTGTGGGGTTGTGAAGATTTGCATTGATAATTCAGAGGAAAGTAGCCCCAGAAACAGTGATTTGTCAAACTGTGAGAGTGGAGCCAGTGTTGTGGTGGAGCGCTCAGTAGGTTAGCAGTGGCATCCTATGAAACACCTGCTCAGGGAAGTGAAAGTCAGTGAGCGCACCAGCTCTAGGGAGTGGTCCCACATCAGACCAGGCTGGATGGGTGAGGAGGCTCAAGCCCTCGGGGACCCATATCACACCATCAGGTGCCCGAGTTTCCCACCTGGAGCACTAGACTTAATGGAGCACTAGACTTAACGTGTTCCCTGATGTGCTTTTTCAGTTTCCTCCTTGCTACTCTCCTTCTCTTCCCTTTGGGGTTAGTTGGGTTTCCCCTGTGTAGTTGTATCTTGGAAACATGTTTACTTTCTTTTGATTATTAATGAGGATTGCAGCCAATGCAGATACAAAAGGTTTCATCATGCTGCTTTGCTTCCACCCATGACAGTTACTGAAGAGGCAGAGAGGTGGGAGAGGAAAAGGCTTCATTGGCAACAATCCAGCATTTCAGAGATGAATGGCTAGCTCCTGGTTTCATCTTGCTTAGTGCTGCTGAGTGAAAGTGTATACAGTGTGTTATGAGGAATTGTTCTCTCAGTCTTGGGCAGGTGGACACAAGCACAGTTCACTAGTGTAGACAGACCGTCCTTTAAATGGGGCTGGGGTCATGGCTCAGTGGTAGAGAGCTTGCCTGGCATGTGTGAGGCACAGGGGTCAATTCTCAGAACCATATATAAATCTATTAAAGATCCATGAACAACTAAAAATATATATTAAAAATGTCATTTAGAGAAGCTGGAATTGTGTGGGTTATATCTGGGTCCAGTGGACCCTGACCCATCCCAGACCTGTGAATCTAAGATAATGTGATTGTTTATATGCTTGCAATTCTGAAGGTGTGTGTGTCTGGTTTCTATTCTAGTCAGTGTCTTCTCTACACTTCTGCCAATACCTTTTCATTTGGATATTTCCTGTGACATAGTGAGGAGGAGTGCCCAGTGCAAGGGTCCTTTTAACTGACTTTAGTGCTTTTAACTGACTCTATAGTTAGTCATTAAGATAGTGTTGAGGGTGTGGGGAGAAAAGAAAGCTATACTCATGAATCAAAAAGAAGAGAATGGCAGAAAAAAACCTTTCAATTCAGGGTTCAGCATCACTGTGTTCCCTTGAGTCTCAGAAGAGACTTTGGACAAGAACTATTGAGAATGCACTGTTGATATTTTTGGACTCTTGGAGTCCACATGCTTATTTATCTATCTATCTATCTATCTATCTATCTATCTATCTATCTAATCTATTTATTTAGTTATTTTTAATTATTTATTGCTGTGAGACAGACATGAGCTTTTGGGGACAAGGGGTAGGTGTTCTAGCATTAACATTTGGTGTTCCTCAAAGGCTCACCTGTTAAACGTCTGGTTCCCAGCTGAAGACACTATTGGGAGGTGTTGGAAGCTTGTGGAAAGTGGGGCCCAGTTGATGAAAATTAGTTTATTGGGGATGTGCCCATGGTGGGGTACTGGGACCCTAATGCACTTCTGTCTCTGTCTCTCTCTGCTTCCTAGCAGCCATGCGGTGATCAGTTTTCCTCTGTCATACACTCTCGGCCAGATGTTCTGCTTTGCTACAGGTCCAGAGGTAAGAGGGCCAAGTGACCATGGGCTGTAATCTCTGAATTCAGCTCCTTTGAATATGGTGATATCAGGTATATTCTCACAGGTTTGGAAAGTGATTAGGACAGCTGCCGTCCAAAACACAAGAGGCCCCAGATTTTCCTCTAACCAGATTCACCTCTTCTGTCTGAATGTAGCACAGAAAAGCTGACAATTTACTCACTAATTTTTTTGTCTCTGTCTCTCCTATTTTTTTTTATTTTTTATTGATTTTTAAAAAAAAATGACAGCAGAATGCATTACAATTCTTATTACATGCATACAGCACAATGTTTCATATCTCTGGTTATATATAAAGTTTGTTGATATCAATTCACATCTTCATACATATATGTTGGATAATGATGTCTATCACATTCCCCCATCCTTGCAAATCCCCTGCCTCCGCTCCCTTTCCCTTTTTTTGAGCAACAAATATGCCAGTAATATCTTCAGGTTAGAATTTGGGCATGTAAGGATGCCAAAGGCCTCTTGTGTGAGAACACTGCAGACCCCATTCAGAAATTGGAGCTGATGTGGCTTAAGGGGGAGCCCAGGTGAACAAGCCCAGCCCTGGCATGGGAACACACATTGCAAAATGGTCTGGCTTTCCAGCTAGAAGACATCCATCTGGGCTGATGGTGGATACTCAAAAGAATCTATTTGGGGTGATTTTCTCCTTTAGAAACCCCTTAAGTTTCCCAGAGTACCTTCATCTCCAGAGGCACTATCTGAGAGTACTCTCTTATTATTTGAAGTGTTTTCTCTATATTGAGCAGTTACTGAGTGGCTGGCAAGTACCTTTCAGATTTATAGGAGGGAATGTGCTCTCTTCTTTGCACTTTTATATTTTCTTACATTTTCAACAACAAGTTATGTGCCTTAAATCTGCATCTTCACCCCTCTACCTCTGTGTGCAGGGCCCACAAGATAATATCCTTGAACTTGTTGTGTCAGTGTTCAGATTATGTATGTGATGTTCTGTGTGTGTGTGTGTGTGTGTGTGTGTGTGTGTGTGTGTGTGAGAGAGAGAGAGAGAGAGAGAGAGAGAGAGAACACAAGAACTTGTCCCTCTAGCACCAGGACTTTGTGCTCTCATGTGTTTCATGTGTATAGGTATGGAAAGGATATGAAAGAAGACACCATAAATTATCTTGTGTGGGACTGTTTGGTTGTCATGTGTAAATATTTTTCTGAGTGATTTCTTTGGTCAGTGTTGGCAGGACATGTGTTTAGGGTTTTAGTGGTGCGTCTGTAGGTATTGTTGGCATTGTGGACTATTGTGAACGTGACTATTGTGAATGCATTTGAGAATAGTTAGGATGTTGTCTTACCATTATGTGTTGGATCTGTGCATTTTCAGATTTTAGAATGTATATGTATGTTCATGGTGTCTCGGTGAGAATTTTGGGACATAATCTTTGGTGTACAGAGATTTGGAGAGACTGAAATCATTGGGTATGTTGGGGTGTTTGGAATTATGTATATGTGGCACATAGATGTGTATAGATCCTGTTGATAATGTCTCAAGTGGACTGCTGTGTATTTTCTTGTTTAGGGCTTTGAGGTGATCATGTTATTCTTGGGAATGGAGGGGTGTCCTTTGTGAGTATGTAGGAGGAGTTAGCAGTGTCTGTACATCTGAGATTTGTTGTTGAACTTCATATTCTGAGGCATTCTGTGTATGTCCATGTTTGCAACATAGAGGTGATTGTATATGTTTTCATTGAGAATACAAATTGTTGTCATGTAAATAAGTAATTTGTTTGTTCCATTCAGTTACTGAGGAAGTGTTTGTGTGATTGCTTTTTGGGTAATACTGATTGGTGTGTGGTCTGAAGATATGTGCATCTGAAGCACAGCAGATACTCTCAACCAAAAGATTCTTGCCATAATTAAACTTCTTCTCTTGTCAGATCAGCAGCAAGTATGTAAAGGTTACTGTGGTTGGTACCTTCCTCTTTCTTGTAAACACCAGATTTTTTTATTTTTTTTTAAATACGTGTGAAACCTGTGTCCGGCCTAGAGAATGGAATGAAAAGCACTTGTCAAGTGAATCTTCAAGCCCTTTTCCCCCATGGGACATAATAGTCAAAATATTTTGAAATTATCTATACATAGAATGTTTCAGGCATGAGCCACACTCTGGACTGGTTGGCAACAGCCAATAAACCTGCTTTCTAAAAATTCCTCTGGTATCCAGCCTCTTAGGTCCTACTTCATATCTATTTTAAGTGTTTCTTGGAGGTGACTGGAATATGTTTGAGACTTTTTAAGGAAGGTTATTGATTGGAATTGTTTGGATTTTGCTGTGTATTTGTTTTAATTTAGGCATGAGGACCTCTGGGTTTACAGTCAGGCATCTGGAAGATAGGAAGATTATGCTATTGAGGATTTTCAGAGTTCCACAGTGTTGTGTGCTATTGACTGAGTATATCAGAAAGTATGAGCAGTTCTGTACATTAATAGTGAGTTCTGTTCCCTTTAATAGTGAGAGACTGGCTGCATGTACTTTGGGTCTGTGGGAGTACTCTCAATTTGTAGATTCAGACAGACACGTGTATTCCCAGACTTGTGTAATCTAGGACTGTGAATGTATTTAGGAAGTGTGGTGGCTGAGTATTCATTCTCAAACTAGATGGGTAGTGTGTGTTTCCACTGAGAGAATAGAGGAGTTATATTTATATGGGAATACAAGTTAGGAGGATTGGGTACTGACAGTGTATATGGGTTATTATGACATGGTGGGACTTGTGAATAATTATTAAGAAGAGTGTTTGAATGGAGTATTTTGGTGAATACTTTTTGATATTCACAAAATATTGATTTTTTAATTTAATTTTATTTTTTGTTTAGGGAAGGGTGTGACATTAGAGTGCAGGGTAAAATATGTTTATTAAGGCCACACATGTGTTATGTATGTATTTGGGAAATGACAATGAGTAGATTGTAGGTGACATCATTGTTGTGTACATTTGGAGAGGGTTGGGAAACTTTATGTGGTTTTGGGAGTTGGTGTTTGCGTATCAAGTGATTCTGGGAATATGGACTCATGTTTATGTGTGTATGTTGGTGGTTATACCTGTGTCATTTAGGGTTAAGAATGTTACATTTTTGTAATCAGGGTATTTCTGGTTCCACTCAATCTTGGGGAAGTTCAAAGAGATTTTTGTGTATATTGTATTTCTGATGAGAGGATCAAGTCTGTGAGATTTTCCAGAGTAGTTAGGGTTTTGTTTATGTGACTTCTGGTAACAAATAGGGTTTATT
>NW_026012974.1:0-2642 GCF_001458135.2 Marmota marmota marmota | reverse complement strand
TACCTAGAAGGCTCTTCATCATGCAGTGTTTTGGACTGAAATCAACTGCTTAAGTGGTCCTTTGCCCCTGCCTTCCTGATTGCCTTCTCCCACCCCTCACCTCACCCTGAAGACCCAGATTGAATGGGACATCTCAAAAGCCCATCTGTTTTAGGCATTTATTGATTTCATTTTTAATCTGCCATATCAGGACTTAATACATCAGCCCTCCCAGCAGATTGCAAGTGACAGGGAGTCCTTGGGGACACTAGGTAAGGGAGGGGCTCTGGGAGACTTCTGGATAGTGCAGTCTCTGAGGCTGGAGGGTTAGACATTGGATGCTCTTTTTCAGGAGGGTAGAATAGACCTCAGAGATACCTACTGTTCTTTTCCTGCCATTTCATGTTTCTATTTTCCTTCTGGTCACCTCATTTCTTATTGCTGCACCTGGGGAAGCTTCACACAGAGATCTCCTCTGCATCTTCAGGAGATCTGAAGCATCTTGACCTGTGTTGCATTCTCCACCAGAGGTCTTAGGTTCTTGTTTCATGCCTGCTGACTTCCCATTCACTCGAGGCCATCTCTCCAGCTTGCTAATGCCTGGATTGGTTTAATTCTCCTCCCAGAGGTTTGGGAATTGTGCTCTCAAGTGAGCAGGTTTTAAAGAGAACAGGCATTACTTAAGGCCAAGGAAATGATGCACTTCTGCTCATCCCTGCAGTTTAGATTAGGAAAAGCAGCCAAGAACAAAAGTGAGGCCCTGTTCCTGTTTGTGCTGGCTCTGCAATTAGCTGAACAGGTCAACGTCCAGAGTCGAGTTTCCTGTCCATCACACTGTTTGTGCTCCTTTTTCTGTAGCAAGGCTTTGGTTTGGGAAAACTCGGGCACTACTGAAAAGACAAGGCCTTCATCTACCCAGGTCCCCTTTACAAAACATGGAATTCCATAACAAATTTTAGATGAAGACGAGGCATGCACACAGTATCATTTTTGTTCGATGCCAAGTCACTTGCAAATACATTACATTAACAGAGAATCTTGCACAGGGATTCCCTGAAGCAGCATTTTTTCATTGCATATTTAATTACAATCAAATTGAACAACTTTCAGGAAAAAAATCACAGCAGTACTAAAAGAAGCTTGGCACACAAATAATTTTATTGCATTGCAAGTTGAGAACACTGTTTTTTTTTATATATATTTTCACTTCTTCCAGAAAAAAAAATATTTTCTAATGTTATAAATGCAGAATGTCTTTGACAGCAGTCTGTAATCAGAGAAAGCCCAAGTTCTACCTTCATCGATTCTGCTCACCCTAGAAGAGGGTTTTATAACCACTTTTCAGTAATATTTTAAAAAATGTTTAAATTTCACAAGTTCCATTGAAAGTGGGAGATTCTCATGTTCCATTGGGTGAGCTCTGGTAAGCAGCTCTTCAGTTGTGAAGGGGACTCCTCATTCCATCCACATAAAAAAAAAAATCATCTCCCCAAGAGAGCTGGCTTGATTACCTGGATATTGTAATAAATAAAAACACCACATATTTATATACTTCTATCTCATGACAATTTTTATTAGATTTTATAACTTCTTATTTTTTTCCTACTCACTTATTTTAGAACTTTGTTTTCAGGAGAATGAATAGATATGTCATTCAAATGGCTTTTAAGGCACACCAGGTTTCTAAGAAATGGTAATAAAAATTAGAGATTTCAGAGCCCCACTGTCCTCTGCTGGACTCTGTCTGCAAACTACTTGGAAGGCACATCTGCGGATCCCTGTCCCCTTTAATGACTATGTAGGGAGTGAGAGTCAGGGGCCTGTGCCTGTGTTCACTGGTTCATTTTTGTTCTAGAAATGATCTTGAGGACATCCAACTCAGGTCTGTTCTGGGAACCTTATGTATTCACACAGGCAGGCAGAAAAAAATGCAAGATGCAAGTGGGAACTGCTGATATGTTTGTTTCCAAAGCAAACTCCATGGATGAGATGATTAAATAATTTGAAGCTATTTGAAAGTCATTAAAATGGCCATCTGGAATCTCCAATTGTTGCCTCTCTCAATCTTTTGCATTATTTTTATTAAAAAAAAGATGTCCCCTAGGTATCCTCAAATATTCTCAGACACCAAAGTAATGCCTAAAAATATTTGAAAATTTAGAAATTAAAATTAACAACAGGCACAGCTGGATAATCCTACTATTAATACATCAATAATATTTTGCAATGCCTAACAGAAGGAAAACATATAATGCAAAAGTTTTAGAGCTAAAAGCTTAGAGAAATTACAGAGGAAAAAAAATTACCTGGATCACTTCTAAAAGTATTTGTCTTGGATTTTTCTCACCTAAATAAGAATACCCTTGCCATATGTTTATTTTAAAAATAATAATAATTCAATGCCCTGTATCTACTCCCTCAACCTGAAATTGAATCTAATAAGCTCTTTCTGGATCCACAAAGATTATAATGTATAACCTTTAAATTTAATTTTAGATAATGAAAGTGGGCATATGAACCCAAAGGAAACCATCCAGAAGCTGCAGGAGCTATCTTAGGGTCCAACATCAAAAACATTATATCAGCAGGATAAGGAGAAAATAAGATTGCATTTTAACAACACATTTCCTCTTGGCAAATAATAAGCACAGAAGCAGAAAAGA
>NW_026012973.1:0-2642 GCF_001458135.2 Marmota marmota marmota | reverse complement strand
AATAAAAAATAAAAAAAAAAAAAGAAAAGAAAATAAGACTCTGTTAGGGTTTGTCCCAATTAAAAGAGTTGATAGAGACTGAAATAAGATATACAGGTTAAAGAATATTGTTTGAGATTGATTGTATACCAGAGATTGAGCTCTATATATGTAATAAGAATTATAATGCATTCCACTGTTATATATAAATAAAACTGAATAAGTAAATAAAATATATATAAAAAATAAAGAGTCTTGTTGGAGATATTTAAAAATAGAATTGTATTATCAGATGTCAGCAGTGAGAATGATCTTCAGAATTTTGAAAATATCTTTCCAGGTACTCAGAATCCATCAGAGACACTATCACCTGTGAGAATATTTTTTCTGACCACCCCCTATTGTAACCCCAGGCTGAGTAGCAGGCAGAAGCTGTAGCATATTGCATTTTTCATAGATGGCTGCATCAATATAGATGTATATCTCCACCCCACATGTTCTTTTTTTTTTTAAGTGGACACAATATCTTTATTTTATTTTTATGTGGTGCTGAGAATCAAACCTAGGGCCTCATGCATGCTAGGCGAGCGTGCTACCACTTGAGCCACATCCCCAGCCCCCCACATGTTCTTATACTGTGACATTGACACTTCTCCAATAAGAAATGGAATCTTTGTTCCCCTACTCTGAGCTACATATGCATGCGCGCGCGCGCACACACACACACACACACACACACACACACTCCTTATATGGAATTAGCTCATCTGATTATGTACACCCAATTAGCAAGCTGGAGACCAAGACAGTCAATGGTGTGGTTCCAGTCTGAGGCTGAAGACTTAAGAACTAGGGAAACTATTAGTGAAGTTCCAAACAGAGGCTATCTGGGTCAAAACCCAGGAAGAGCCAGTGTTTCAGTTCAAATCCAAAGACAAGAAAAAGTTGGTCTCAATTTGAAGGCAGGATAACTTCTCTTACTTATGAGTCTCATCCACATTAGGAAGGGGAATTTGCTTTACTAAGTCTATCAACTTACATGTTAATGTTATCCAAAACATTCTCACATAAACACTCAGAGTAATGTGTGACTGAATATCTGGGCACCCTGTGCCTCAGTCAAATTGACACATCACAAAATCAACCATCACATGAGACTAGGTCATCAAAGACAATACAATTTCTGCCTTGTTCTCCCTTCCCCTCACCAATAATGTCCTTGGGAACCCAACCACCATATTGTGTGGTAGCTCAAGAACATATGAAGACGGCTCATGTAGATATTTTGAATAACATCACTAATTATGCTCTCACTGAGGAATGTGTGAATGAGACTTCAGATAATTTCATCCCTCAGCCTTCATATTTTCTAGAAAAGTTTCCAGATATCATTAAGGAAGGACAGGCTATCTTTGATGTGCTTTGTCTTGATTCTTGAATTACGAGAAAAGTAACATAATTTCCCTTCCTTTAAGGCACCAAAGTAAGAAGTAAAGTTTTGCACAGTAACAGAAAATGAATAGAGATGCTATCTTATATAGTCCTACAATATCAAGTTTTAATAAAATCATAAGTCTTATCACATTGTGTTTAACTCTCCATTTGCTTTAACTATTACAACAATGGGAATTCTCATAGGGCTGAGACTAGGCTTTTTTTTCCCTGTGTATCTTCAGGACCTAGGACAGGACCATTGATACATATTTGCTGGGAAAATGAATTTTAGAAGATTCCCTCTCATTCTGCTCTCTCCACCCTTGATACCAAACATCTACATAAATAACAAGAATTAATATGTACTGAGCTTTTATTCATATCAGAGCTGTTGTAAGGGTTTTGTGTGCATAAACTGATTAATTCCCACATCAGCCCTTGTCATGCAAGGGAGATTTCTTATTTAAGAAATTGAAGGAACTGAGTCACATAGGCAGTGACTCTTGCTTACTCAGTCAGTAGCTGAGTCAAGATAAATGGTTTAGGTAAGATTCAAACTTTCAGAGTCTACTGTGGCCTGGGCTTTAACCACTCTTAATATTAAAGAAGAAGCCATCAAAAGACTACCAACCAAAAAAAAAGCCCTGGACCGGATGGGTATACAGCAGAGTTCTACAAAACCTTCAAAGAAGAATTAATACCAATACTTTTCAAGCTATTTCAAGAAATAGAAAAAGAAGGAGCTCTTCCAAATTCATTCTATGAGGCCAACATCACCCTGATCCCAAAACCAGACAAAGACACTTCAAAGAAAGAAAACTACAGACCAATATCTCTAATGAACTTGAATGCAAAAATTCTCAATAAAATCCTGGCGAATCGAATACAAAAGCGTATCAAAAAAAATTGTGCACCATGATCAAGTAGGATTCATCCCTGGGATGCAAGGCTGGTTCAATATACGGAAATCAATAAATGTTATTCACCACAACAATAGACTTAAAGACAAGAACCATATGATCATCTCGATAGATGCAGAAAAAGCATTCGACAAAGTACAGCATCCCTTTATGTTCAAAACACTAGAAAAATTAGGGATAACAGGAACTTACCTCAACATTGTAAAAGCTATATATGCAAAACCTCAGGCTAGCATCATCCTAAATAGAGAAAAACTGAAGGCATTCCCTCTAAAATCTGGAACAAGACAGGGATGCCCTCTATCACCT
>NW_026012972.1:0-2642 GCF_001458135.2 Marmota marmota marmota | reverse complement strand
CCTTCCTTCCTTCCTTTCTTTTTTGGTGGTGCAGGGGATTGAACCCAGGGCCTCAACTAAGCTATACCACAGCCCCTCCTATCTTTTTTTTTTTTTTTTGGCTAAGGATTTCCTTCTGCTGAAATGGTAGGACCCAGAGAGGTTCTAGTAATGGGTGAACTCTCCATCAACTTGTTTAGCCTGTCTGTTGCCTCCAGTATTCCTGTTACAGTTCTACTGGAATGACAGTAGCTTTAGGAGACTTGAAAAGGAACATGATTTATGGCACAGATTTATTCACCTTAATAGTAAACTCCAGACCACTTGCAGGAAGGCTTCAGGGTCCTAAGCAGGTCCCAAGATGCTGTTATAACTTTGTAATAATTGAGCACTGGTTATGACAGACTCCATTATGAACTCAGGGTCAACCTATATATGAGCAGGAGGGGACAGCTTGTGGCCAGTTGGGGGTTGGGTGAATGCAGGGAAAGAGGTGGGACTAGTGTCAACATGGAGTAGGTCTATGGTAACTTTAGCAATATTTTGGTGCTGAGACATCACCACACTCAGTGTAACTGGGAAAAGGACTCTGGACTGGTTGGTGACCTACTTTTTTTTTTTTGTTTTCCAAGGAAAACATTCAGAAGTTGTCAGGGTCAGACCCCCTGTAAGAATAAGATTTTGGTACCTGCAAGTAGGTTTGACCCAACAAAAGAAGGGGTGGAGACAGTTAGCTTAGAAGAAGGAGAATCCTCTTTCCTTTCCCTGTCAATTCTATATTTCTGCCCTAACCCTCAGTATGGGACAGGAAAGTCTTTCTTCAAAAAAGTCCTAGCCAAGGACATGCAGTTATAGATCAATCCACTAGAGGGCATGCTGCCCAGGACCCAGTTAAAGGGATGAAGTGAGGCAAGAGTACATAAATTTGGACAAACCCCTATATGATCCAGGAACCCCACCCTCTGCAGAGAAGGACCTTAGCAAGGGGCATGAAACCACAGATACAGTTTGTGGTTCAGACTGGCTAGAGCCAGGATTCTGTATGTGTATGTGTGATGCTGGGAGTCGAATCCAGGGTGCTATACACCCTAGGAAACTGTAATTGTTTCCTATCCCCTAGAGGTCATTCTGCACTTGCCCCTTTAGTTTTAAAGTATTGAAATTAGGCAGAAAACATAGCGTCACAGTTGAAGACAGACCAGAACTCTGTGTCCCTGGAGATTAAGCAACTAGCATGTAGCTTAGCAAAGACTTTTAGCTTTGCTCATAATTGGAAGCTTGCTTCTGTGAGGATAGCCCAGGTACCTCTGTTGTCATGACAACTCACTTAGCACCTATTGTCTGGGCAATTGAGGGTAAACTGCCTGTGTTGTCATGACAACAAGCTTCCTCTTATATTTCCCTAGGTGATCATTCTACTGTAGAAGAAATGGGGTTAATAAACAAGAATGAGGGAGAACAACAGTCCAAGCTCAACAACTCTGATATGTCCAGTGAAGATCAAGAAGAAATCCAACAATCAGAAGAGGCAAGTAGTGTTCTTTCAATTCTAACTTAATTATAAGAACCCTCTTATAATGCTCCCTAGAAAGGCACCAATGTCTGACTCTTTAATTCTTTACCACTGATTAGTGTGGAAAACCTGGGGTCCTTCTTGGTGCAGAGAGAGCCAGGAGCAACCATTGTTATTTCTCAAAGCAATGTCATATGAATGAACTTGGTAAGGTTCTAATACTAACTGACACATTTTCAGTGCATACTGTATGCTAGGCACTATGCCCATGGTCTTAAATCATTCTACTATACTGCCTTATAGGGGTTAATGTCCCATTGAATACATAGGAAACAAAATCAAAGAGGTATTGTACTTAGCTTAACTGTGCCCAGCCTGGGACTAAAATCCAGGGTTCCTAACTGCTTGTTCAGTTCTTGCAGCTTAGGTTGGGTCTTGGTTTGTGGGAGTAGTAGTAGGGAAGAAGGAGTCCAAAGGAAAAAGAAAGCGGGCACCTCCTTAGTTGTACTCACCATGCGTTGGCGCCTCTGCCTTCTTCGAAGTCGCATGAATTCCTTATGCTGACGGGAGACAAAATTGACAGCAGCATACTCCAGCAGGGCAGCAAACACAAAGAGCAGACACACGGCCATCCAGATGTCAATTGCCTTCACATAGGATACCTATAACATCCACCAACAGGGCAGTCAGCCATCTTGACATCCTTCCATGGTCTATGCAGTGGATTTCTAGCCTGTATCAACTGCCTGATGTTCTTCCGTTTTATCCTGAATTTCTTTTGTTTTTTGAAGAAGCTTTCCATGATATGTCCCATTGTCTGAAAGCTCATGTCAAAGAGATTGAGTTACTTATCATCTTTTTTTAAAGATAAAATGTAGATGTTGATGAACCTTTATTTAGATGTTGATGAACCTTTATTTTATTCATTTATTTATATGCGGTGCTGAGAATCAAACCCAGTGCCTCACATATGCTAGGCAAGCACTTTGCCACTGAGCCACAACCCAGCCCCTACTTATCATCTTTCACTTCTCTGCACTCTCCACCTTCTATTTCCATCTGCATTTCCTCCCTGTACTTATTTTTCTTTCTTCCTTTATATTCTTCTTGCATTTCTACTTCTGCTTCTGCTTTTTTTTTTTTTTTTTTT
>NW_026012971.1:0-2643 GCF_001458135.2 Marmota marmota marmota | reverse complement strand
TATATATATATATATATATTTTAAATTTCTGTGTAAGAAAGAAAACACTTTTTTTCATTGTTGCTGACTACTATGATCATCGTATTATCAGCAAATTTGTGCCATCTGTTTATCTAATTGGAAATTTAAGAATTACTCAAACTCTGAACTTTATTTTTAAACTTTTGTTAACTTTGAAGCATATTCCCATTATTCCAATGAGTATAGATTCATATTAACATTCTAGCCCATTTTAGTCCTTGTAATGAGCCTAAAATAGCTGCCAGCTTGCAGAGCTGGAATTAATGATAATTAAATGTAACACAAAATGTATTTCCATATTTTGTATTGCTCAAATGATTTCATCTCGGATGTAGTATGATTCTTTTTAGAGATGACTACTTCTATTTAATCTCTTTTCCAATTTTAATTTGAATTTCATATTGTTCCTGACTGTTTAATGAATATTTTGGGAGATGGCCACAGTGTTGTTAATTATACTGGATACTGAATATAATTAATTCTTTTGGACCCAGAGTCAGCTAGTTAATCAATTTCTGATGAAACTGGAGATTAAACACAGATAGTTCACCTCTTCTTTCCTTCAGTTTAATTCTTCTTTCTTTCAATTCAAGGAGACGTGTTTGGGAGGTCACTGCTGGCAGGTCAGTTGGGAGCTGCTGCCAACAGAGCAGGGATGTTGATAGATGGTGATCTTTCCCATCAGGGTGCCTGAATAATGATTTCTGAAAATGAAGAATTTTTACTTGTAGTTATTGAGAAGTAAAGACACTATTATCATTTATAATTCGTGCTTATGTAATTTATAATTATTAACAATAGGATCTTGTAATCACATAAAACTGTTGTTGGCATGGCATGTCTATCATGGAAAGGTAGAAGCAAAGGTTTGCTGTATTCTCAAATGCTCTCCCTACTGTATAGTGTACTCTATATTAGTTATTAACTTACGAGGGTGAGACTAATATTTTAAAGAATTTCAGACCTTTAGTATTATTGATAAATGCAGTAACTTGTGTAGTTGTTTGCAATTTTCAATATTATGTATAAGAGCATACTTTATCTTGACATCATAAAATGCCTTAAAAACTAATATAGGATGGGAGAGAGAGTAGGTAATGAGCTTACACCATTTTTTAAATCAAGGAATAAATGTTAATTTTTTTTCATAGTTTTTGTATGTGAGAGAAAACTTTGAAATATGTTCTTCACTAACTATATCATCTCAATAATGATGTCCTCAAATAATAACATGGGCCAAAAGAATGAAGTTGAGTGAATTATTATCTTATACTCAATACATTTATGTTACTTATGTGATTTTTCCTGATATAATTCCTGTAAATCAGAAAGTGGATTCTTCTATGTTCTTCTACTAGCTTTATAATATTTGCATTATTCCAGAGAATTCTGGGAAATTCAATGAGCTCACAATCAAACATTTTTTACAAACTACTGGGTTAGTTTTACACTCCTATATCAGAGTACCACAGACTGGGTAATTTATAGACAGAAACTTAATTCTCACAGTCCTGGAGGTGGGGAATTCTGAGATTCAGGCACTGACAGGTCTGTTTTTATTAAGGGACTGTTTGCACATCCAGAATTATATCTTAAATCATCAGATTTGTGAAGAGGTGTGAACAAGTCTTCCTCACATGGTAGAAGAGCAAAAAGGAGCAAACCCACTCTCAGCGCACGTTTTGAAGCAACACTAACCTGTTCATGAGAGAGGAACTTTGAAGATGTAAAATGCCTGCAACAGTCTCACTCCCTACACTGCGGCACGGGCACTTGAGTTTCCACTTGTGTTCTGGTGGAAGAAGCACTCACGCCACAGAAGGTACAATCCTTGCTAAAGGGTCACTGAACTTGCAGTGGCACCACTAGTTTCCATGACAAAGATCCATATTGTGGAGACATTCATGACTAGCTTTATTTTAAGAAGTAGTTCAGTGTGCATAGACAGACCATTGGACAGCGTTTCTCCTGAATCAAATCAATGTAGTTTGAATTTTCACAGCTGCTTTTCAATGAGTAAGCATCCCCTGAGCTCAGCTGATGCTATCAGGCAATGAAATCTTTCCATTTTCATAAGAACATGAACTGTATTCTAGACATCAAAGAATTGGAAGAGAAATCAAAACACGTGCTGTGAATTTTATCATGTGAGTTTATATTTCAAAAGCAAACCGGCATATGTCTCCTCATTTTAATGAAGAAATTTTAAATGGAATTTGATTTGCATAAGCCAAATCAAATGGTTTAATGTGCAAATCTTATCTCTGTACATTTTTCAAGTTAAATACACCATGCACTCTTATTGCAATATTACAACACGATTAAAATAGTTGTAATTATATTGCCTTTTTTCAGGTGATTACACTTGGCTTGCTGAGATAGTTCCTATTAATATATTAATTTATTTTATGACTGAGAAACATTTATAAATTCCCAAATCCTCTACCATTAGCCCATTGCAATGTGAATCTGTTGCAATGCAACACTAGTTTGGCCTGGCTTTTATTATCTGATAGACATAATATTCCTCAAATACTTTCCCAAATCTCTGCTTTTCTTGCTAAACTAATAAGAATAAAACAACAACTCTTTTTAGTATTTCTAAAGCCAAAATAGCTGGTT
>NW_026012970.1:0-2643 GCF_001458135.2 Marmota marmota marmota | reverse complement strand
CCCCCCCCCGTTATTTTGCTGCAGCAGATGGTGGCTCATACTGGGAGCCCCGGGACACTCGGGGGTAAGTTGACAGAAAAAGCTGCCTGTCCATAGATAGGACAGGCGAGAGGAAAAATGGCCACTTTGAGAAAATGGAGAAGATTGATACAGTATGTTTGTGTCTTGTTTTGTCTTGAAATGTTGTATTGTCTTTGTGACGAAAATATGGAAGGGGTGAGAAGTAAATTACTAAGGTAAGGAGGCACCCCAGTGGAACCAAGAACAGTTAGGGCATGTGTTGATAGAAGCCCAGGAACTCTAATCAGAAAGAAGAAAGTTCAGAGGAGGAAGGATTATCAGGAAAAAAGTTGCAGCAAAAGGCTATACTGAATACTTTTCCTTACCAGAGGGTGTGTGAATAAGTGGGGCAGCTGCCACAGGCACGAGCTGGTCATGGCGCAGCAAGGACTTTCCAAGCAGCGGCAGCCGGCTCTTCCCCCCCCCCCTGCTGGGGGAGCAGGACACCACTGCGAGAGCCCAAATCCAAACCTCACAGGAGGCACAGTTTCACAGGCTCTTGCTCCCTGTGCCAGGTGGCAGTTTGAGTATGGGACGCTCCCTGGGACTCTCCCCCCGGGAGTCCAGGACACTCCCCGGACTCTCTCCAGGGCCATCTGGGGCTGCCCAGGATGCTGCAGGCGGAAGACAGCCCACGGCCCTGAAGTTTGATCATTTCCAAGGCCAGTAACTACAATGGTTCTCCCACACCTGGAAGCTAGTTCCTGCCTTCATCCCAGTGCCAATGAAGATGAGGATGGAAGAATTTCCAGTGTTGCTGAAAACCAGATGACACTTGGGATCAAGCTAGCTGCCTGCAGAACTTACCTGGACTGTGATTTAAGCTAGCTGCCTGTGAACTTACCTGGACTGTGATTTACCTGGACTGTGAGTTAATCTATTGAGACACTGCTTTACCTGGACTGAGACAACAAACTGTAATCTACAACAAATTGTAACTCGGTATCTTTCCTAAGGGTGTCATTGCTGGTATAATTTTTCCAAGGGCTTCTTGCATGGAGCCATCAATTGGCTTGGTATTGTGACATTTTGTATCCTCCCCTTCTGCTTGTAGCAGATTATTTATGGTGTTTGTATAAAAACCACTATGGTCATTATTTAAATTAAACAAAAGGGGGAAATGTTAGGGTCTGTAAACAAGTCTGGATGGCGCCTGGCATTTTGCCAGAGGGAGTGGTTTGTGAAGTAATATCAGCGGGCCATTAAGTATGGAGATTTTTTATTGGTTGACTGCTGTATCGAGTTTATGTTAATTAAGATAAGCTGTGTGGAATATATATATACCCCTCCTGTCCTACAATAAACGCTCCCACTCCTGCTGTATCAATGTACACAAGTTGCTCATCACCCCCCCCCCATTTTGCTGAAGCCGGACTCGGGCAGCTAAGTTGGTATACAAGCTCCCTTGGACACCCAGGAGGGAGGGGTCTCCCGACCTTTACCATGGCTGCAATGGTATAAGAGCTCCCCCCCATACACAGGTGGGAGGAGTCTCCTGCCTGGAGGGGCGTGTCCACTCTACCCTGGCTGCAGCTGATAGAAGCTCCCCTGACACCCAGATAAAAGGTGTCTCCCGCATGGAGGGACGAGACCCCTCTACTCTGGCTAGTGCAGTATAGAATCCCCCACACACACCCGCCTGGATGGGCTAGTTGCCAACTACCCTGCTGCAGCAGTATACTAGCTCCCCACACCAACCAGGTGGGTGGGGTCTCCCAACTCGAAGGGTGAGTTCCCTTTACCCTGGCTGTGGAGGTATTGGAGCTCCCCCGACACCCAGGTGGGAGGGGTTTCTCCCCTGGAGGGGGGGAGTCCCTGCTACCCTTACTTCAGTGGTATTTGATCCCCCCCACCCAGGTGGGAGGGGTCTCCCGCCTGGAGGGGCGAATCCCCTCTCCCCTGGCTGCGGTGGTATATGATCTCCCCCTCCCGCTATACCCAGGTAGAAGGGGTCTCCTGCCTGGAACTACAAGTCCCCTCTACCCTGGCTTCAGTGGTATACCAGCTCCCCCAGACACCCAGGTGGGAAGGATTTCCTGCTTGGAGGGGTGAGTCCTCTCTACACTGGCTAAGTCCCCCCTCCCTGACACCTAGGTGGGAGGGGTCTCCGCCTAGAGGGGTGAGTCCCTTCTACTTTGGCTGGTGCCCTATAAGAGCTCCCTAGACACCCAGATAGGAGGGGTCTCTCAACTGGAAGGGCAAGTCCCTGCTACCCTGGCTGTGGCAGTATAGAGCCTAACCCCAATACCCAGGTGGGAGAGGTGTCCAGCCTGGAGGGCGGGAGGGGAGGCGTCTCCCCCCTGGAGGGCCAGTCCACTCTACCCTGGCTGCGTTCATATACAAGTTCCCCCAATTCTCAGGAGGGAGGGGGTCTTCCGCCAGGAGGGCGAGTCGCCTCTACCATGGCTGCAGCAGTATAAGATTTCCACCTGACACCCACGTGAAAGAGGTCTTTGGCCTGGAGGGGCATGTAAGCTCTACCCTGGATGCAGCAGTGTAGGAGCTTCACCTGACACCCAGGTGGGAGGTGTCTCCCGTCTTCGGTGGTGAGTACCCTCTACCCTGGTTGTGGGTGTGTTTGAG
>NW_026012969.1:0-2643 GCF_001458135.2 Marmota marmota marmota | reverse complement strand
TTAACCATTGAGCCACATCCCCAGCACTTTTTAATATTTTATTTAGAGACAGGGTCTCACTAAGTTGCTGAGGCTGACCTTGAACTCATGATCCTCCTGCCTCAGCCACCAGCCCCAACCCATCTTTTTTTAAACAAAGGCAAATTTAACAGGCATCATCCATTAATCCTGGGGATATGAGCATGTGATTGTAAATATCAGATGGCATTTTAAAGAAGAGTTTTCACAAGGGCTTTTGAAAAGCAATTGATTAAGGGCTGGGGTTGTGGCTCAGTGGTAGAGTGCTTGCCTAGCATACATGAGGCACTGGGTTCCATCTTCAGCACCACATAAAAATAAATAAATAAAATAAAGGTATTATGTCCATCTACAACAACAAAATTTTAAAAAGCAATTGATTAAGTAGTTCTTTGTGGAAATTATTCTTCATGGCCAATGAACAAATCAATTCTACTTATATTGGGGAACTGATACTTGGGGTTTGGTGAAATCTTTCCAGCCATAGGGTCACACACAGATGCAAAAAGTACTATATTTGAGACAACTTAAAACTAAAGATGATGTGATATAGAAAATAGATCCTTATATGGTGATAATATTTATATTTAACAAATACGTTTTATAAACAGTCTTTAATCTTACAAGAATGATGTACAATTCTAGGAACATTCTCAGGCAATTAAGTAGAAATGATACTTGAAAATAAAACTATGATTATTAACTTAAATTTTGTTGCAGGAAGTTAATGGATTACTATGGTTGTCAGTTTTGTAGCTATTCCAAGATAAACCAGCAGATGGAGGGATTCTTTGCAAAATAGGGTTGAAGTTTTGTGCTCGTAAAGTGAAGTTGAAAGCCCCAGCATTTTTTTTTTAAAAGCGACTTGTTAAAACATGGGGGAGGGGTGGAGAAATAAAAATATTAACTTTCTGAATTTTAATAATTTTCAGAATAGTTCTAGAGGAAGGATAACATGAATTGATGGAAAATACGGAAAAAGTGAATGTTCGATTTGTTTTTCTTTAGTGTTTTTCTTCATAAAAATCTTGTACAGTTTTAAGTTCAAAACTTAAGTTCATTATTAAATTTACTTATTTCCTACTGGGTTTATAGATAGCACCATGAATTAAAATGTCTATAACATTTCATTTTCAAACCGGGGCTGGGAATGTAGCTCAGTCATAGAGTGCTTACCTAATATGTGCCAAGCCCTGGGTTCCATCCCCCACACCATGGAAAGAAAAGGTGGGGACAGATGCAATGCAGTTAGCCACCTGTAATCCCAGCTATTCCGGAAGCTTGCAAATTCAAGGCCAGCCTTGGCAATTTAGTGAGACTCTGCCTCAAAATAAAAAAATTAAATAAAAGGGACTGGGTGGTAAAGTGCCCCTGGGTTCAGTCCCTAGTACCAAAAAAATAAAATGTCATTTTCAAAGAAGTGCATGTTTTAAATGAAAGCACACCTTTTTTGAAAAGGGGCATTTTCTGCCTGATTCAGAGTTGTAAGACAACCCTACTACTTGGTGGCAAAATGTTTAGCATTATTTCTTTTGGTGCCAAGTTTTACTGTTATCATTTCTGAAAACATCTATAGGATTAATTTAGCATTACAATACCAAATTTGAGAACTGAAAAATAGTTGCTTTTAATTGCACATGTACTTTAAAACTTGTATTTTTAAAATATTTTTAGTTATAGGTAGACATGATACCTTTATTTTGTTTATTTAATTTTTTCAATGTGGTGCTAGGGATTGAACCCAGTGCCTCATGTGTGCTAGGCAAGTGCTCTACTATTGAGCCCAGCCCTCAAACTTGTATTTTTAAATCTTAATTTTCATTAAATAGTGTAAAGCAAACTTTTACTTCCACGCTACTTACCGACAATACATTTTTAACCCATTTATTGTCATCTCAGGAAATGTTCAGATATTAAAACGTAAATAATCTTTGCTGGAATGGGTTTGTGTCTCAGTGGTAGAATTCTTGCCTAGCAAGTGTGAGGCCCTGGGTTTGATCCTCAGCACCACATAAAAATAAGTAAAATAAAGGTAAAAAATTGTTTAAAAAATAATCTTTGCTAACCATCTAGCATAAATTATTCATTGTGAGCTTTTTTTCTGTTTGGTAATGCTTTAGTTCAGCTATTATTTAGCTTTGGTTCATTTTGCCTGATGTAATCTGTGTTCTCTTCTTCTATTAAAGAACATGAATATATTCATAACATGTTATGAATAAGAAATTCTTTTAAAGCTGTTCTTTTTTTCTTTTTTTTTTTTGAGTACTGCGCATTGAACTCAGGGGCACTCAACAATTGAACCACATCCCTAGCCCTATTTTGTATTTTATTTAGAGATAGGGTCTCACCGAGTTGCTTAGCGCCTCACCTTTGCTGAGGCTGGCTTTGAACTCCATGATCCTCCAGGCTCAGCCTCCTGAGCCCCTGGGATTACAGGTATGTGCCATCGTGCCTGGCTAAGGCTGTTCACTTTTTGCTTGAGGTTATGTAGAAGCATATTTCTTCTATATTAAAGCACATGGAAATAATTTAAGTAATAATTCAAAGAAGCATTCTGAGCTTTGGTTAAATAAAGATCACCTGATTTTCACACCAATTTTTTTTTTTTTTTGTAGATGGACATAA
>NW_026012968.1:0-2643 GCF_001458135.2 Marmota marmota marmota | reverse complement strand
TTTTTTTTTTTTTTTTTTTTTTTTTTTTTGCTTCCCTTATGATCGTATCATTGAGTGGTCTCAGCATTTAGAGCATGTTCCATCTTCATAGTACTTTGCAGTCAGTTTTACTAGTTTTATCCTTTGTCTAAGAATAGACTCATGTGTGTCTATTGTTATCTGCTGTATCAGTTGACTGGCTCAAGCACTCCAAACCCATCCTGTCTAAATGGGCAAAGCATACAAAGTAAACAGTGAACCAAGAAGGGGTAGAAAAAAGATGTGGGTGGTATTTACTTAAAATGAAAAAAAAAAATAGCATCAAATGATTTTGCTGCTGTTGAAAGGGCACAAGGAAAAGAGTGGCTTATAATTTTCTTTTGGCTTCTAATGTCCATAGAAGTGTCCTTCTATGTTAGTGCCCTGAAGGGTTGATGACATCCTGGATCTCATAGCTTGTAGTGTTCCAACCTGAATCCAGAGGGCTGATCTCCACTAAAAAGCCATTTATTAGTACAAGGTCAATAGACAATTTGAAAGCTAGATAAAAAGCTTGCTTAGAAGCTCCTGAACTTTGGTAGACCTTGCCTTCTGCATGCCTTTTCTGTAAAGATTGCATAGATGGATAATTACAATTTTCCCCATCATACACAAATAGCCAATGCTATTAGGCTGCATGACAAAATCTCTTCCTTTCATCATTTTGGTGGATGACCCTACAAAAACAAATCAGACAAAATAAAAAGTAATGCATCTAGATTAGTGAACCTTGAACATCTGAGTGAATGTATTTCACTGTGGCTTCTTTATTGTCAAAAAATATAACAGGAGCACGACTGGTTATTGTCCTTATAGTATCTTATCGAGAATCTCAAGTAGAGTTATCTATATTCAGAAAAAAATGACAAGAGAAGAGTTGAATAATTCCCTAGCTTGCTAATTCAGAGCATCTGTTTCATATATAATAAAGGAAAATATGTAGACTATGGCAACCTGAAGATATTCAACACAATGGGGGATAATGAAATAGCATACATTATAAACTGCTCATATTACAAAAGTGTCTAGTGTGGATTATTGTATTTTTCCTTTCTTAAAATCCAGTGTTTAAGAGACTGAACTATGCTTGTGTGAGTGTTATCAGTATATCTTTTGCTTGAGTTTTGATTTTTCTGTTGTCCTAAACCTGATGGGCTAGATGGGGATGGATATAAAATCTGAGATTTCAGAATGAACTTTTAGAAAATGATATTAGGAATTACTACAGAGAAAATTGCTTTGAGAATTTTATTTCTATATAGTCTCCCCACATTTCTGCGTTGGAAGGTCAGAGGTACAAAAGAGATTGTAGTATATGGCTGGGAATTGTGTTCCAACCAGGTAAGTCAAAGTGTCTGTTTTGAAATTAACTTTATTAATTTACTTTGTCTTATAGAGGAATCATGGAAGCAGTCTTTCAACAATAATAAAAAGCACGCTGCTCATACAGCTCTGCCTGATTTCCATGAAGGTATTCTGTAGGCTCCTCTTCACTCCTGTGACCTCTCGTTGTCATCCCACTGAGGAGACTTGGAAGGTTGTTCTTAGCCTCCTTGCTCTTCTACACTTAGACGCTGCTCCATGCCAGTGTGATTTGAAAAACAAACAAGGTTTTAAACATTCATGTGAAAATCTCTAAATCAAGTCATTGAATAGTAAAATTAAGTAGGAAAAGTGAGTAAGTAGGAAATCAATGAAGAAATGATGGAGCAAGTGATGCTTAGATAAATAGCAGCCTAACAAATCCTGAAATATGGATATAAAGACTTCCAAGATGTTTACAACCTCGGATGTATCAAATACCAGGCATTTCAAGGGCTTCCAGCATCTTTTAATTTTTTCCTCATAGCATCTTTTAAAACAGGAAAGAACAGAATAATTTTCTTCTTTAAGGTGAGATTCTAAACTACTCTTAGTTCTTGCTCAGAATTGGAATGCATGTTCTCCTTGACCCAGCACAGGAATTGTAACTCCCAAATAAAAGTTGTTTTCTTGCAACTCGCAGAACAAAACTCATTAACACCAGAACGTGTC
This sequence comes from Marmota marmota marmota, assembly GCF_001458135.2. NCBI lineage: Eukaryota > Metazoa > Chordata > Mammalia > Rodentia > Sciuridae > Marmota > Marmota marmota. Next base: position 591 of record NW_026012968.1, on the reverse strand, counting down.
TAAAGAGAATAACTTCAGAAGACATTTTTGAAATAAATAGGAATTTACTTGTTAATAGGAAAAGAGATGGATCTGGCTTAAGTACATAATACAAATGTGTGTGTGATTCTGATTGGGTCCTTCTCTTCTCACATTGCCTCCCATCACACCTTTGTTTTATTCTCAGCTCTCCAATTAATCCATTACACATTAATTGCATTCCCTCTATTTGTGGTGAGAAAGAAGTTTATGTGCTTTGATGCAATGCACCTTTGACATTTTGAACCTAAAAATTATTAAAAGAAAGGCATCAGCATTAGCAGATATATATCTTGGAACTCTCATTGATTTAGATTTCTATTTTCAGATAAACTAATTTTCAGAAACTGAATCATTGTAAAGTATAGGGAAGATAAGGTTTTCAGCAAAGAAAGGTAATTGTCTTCTGTCAAGCATACTATGCCCTACCAGAAGCTTAATAGAAAAAAGAGAATTTGTCAAAGAGTGGACTAGTCTTCACCAACCATTTCCTTTTTCTTTGTGGCATACAATCTACATTACCAGGCTTGCTTTCTTCTTCTTATTCTCCTCCTCCTCCTCCTCCTCCTCCTC
>NW_026012967.1:0-2644 GCF_001458135.2 Marmota marmota marmota | reverse complement strand
ATTGCCCTATGTTGAACCAACCTTGTATTCCTGAGATAAGCCTCACTTGATTGGGTGCACTATCTCTTTAATACATTCTTGAATGCAATTTGCCAGTTCTTTATTATGATTTTTTTTTTGCATTTGTGTTCATCAGGGATATTGGTCTGAAGTTTCCTTTTCTTTTTTTAAAATATATTTTTAGTTGTCAATGGATTTTTTATTTTTTAATTTATTTGTATGTGGTGCTGAGAATCAAACCCAGCGCCTCACATATGCTAGGCAAGCGCTCTACCACTGAACCACCACCCCAGCCCTGTAAAGTTTCCTTTTCTTGATGAGTCTTTGTCTGGTTTTGGTACTAGCTTCATAGGATGAGTTTGGAAGGGTTCCCTCCTTTTTTATGGCATAATTTGAGGAGTATTGGTATAAGTTCTTCTTTGAATGTCTGGTAGAACTCTGCTGAGAATCCGTCTGGTTCCAGGCTTTTCTTTCTTGTTAGTAGTTTGATGATGTCTTCAATTTTATTTCTTGAAATTGACCTGTTTATAATTTCTGTGTCCTTATTCAATTTGGGTAGGTCATATGTTTCTAGAAATTTGTCGATATCTTCAAGATTTTTTGTTTTATTTGAGTATAAATTTTCAAAATAGTTTCTGTTTATCAGCTTTCAGTAGTGTCAGTTGTGATATTTTCTTTTTCATCATGAATTTTAGTGATTTGGATTTTTTCTCTTTTTTAGGTTGGCTAAGGGGTTATCAATTTTTATTAATTTTTCAAAGAACAGTTTTTGTTTCAGTGTGTGTGTGTTTGGAGGAGGGTACCGGAGAGTGAACTTAGGACCACTCAGCCACATCCCCAGCCTTTTTTGTATTTTACTTAGAGACAAAGTCTCATTGAATTGCTTAGTGCCTTTCAGTTGCTGAAGCTAGCTTCAGCCTCCTGAGTTGCTGGGATTACAGGAGTGCGCTACCGTGCCTGGCTATGTGGTTGATTTTTAAAAATTTTTTGTAGTTATTGTTTCTCGTTGATATAGGCTCTGATTTTAATTATTTCCCGTCTTCTGCTTTTTGTGTTGATCTTTTTTTAGGGCTTTGAAATGTAATGTTATGTTAATTTGGTGACTTTCAGTTGTTTTAATGAATGAGCTTAATGCAGTGAACTTTCCTCTTAGAACTGCCTTTATAGTGCCCCAGAGATTTTGATGTTGCTATTCTCATTTACCTCTTAAGTATTTTTTGATTTTATCCCTGATTTCTTCTGCTATGCATTGGTTGTGCAGTAGCCTGTTATTTAGCCTCTATGTGTTAGAGTGGCTTCTATATTTTATCATTGATTTCTAATTTCATTCCATTATGACCTGATAGAATACAAGATATTATCTCTTTTTTGTGTCTGCAATGAATTGCTTTGTGGCCTGAGATATGATCTATTTTAGAGAATGATCCATGTGCTTCTGAGAAGAAAGTGTATTTAGTCATTAATGGATGAAGTATTCTATAAGTCCAAATGAATTGTATTTTTTAGTTTTATAGCTTTTTAGTTTTTGTTTGGAGGATCTATCCAGTGATGAGCAAAGCACATTAAAGTTACCCAAGATAACTGTGTTTTTGGTCTGTTTGATTCTTGAAATTGATGAGAGTTTGTTTGTATGTAGATGCTCCATTGTTTGGGGCATAAATATTTGATTATTATATCTTGTTGATATTAAAAACAATGATACGTTTTTACCCATCTTTTTACCTTCAGTCTCTGGATATCTTTGCCCATGAGGTGAATTTCCTGGAGACAGCATATTATTGGGCCATGTTTTTTTTTTTTTTTTTTTTTTGGAGAGAGAGAGAGAGAATTTTTAAAATATTTTTCAGTTTTCTGTAGACACAACATCTTTATTTTATTTTTATGTGGTGCTGAGGATCGAACCCAGCACCCCATCCATGCCAAGTGAGTGCGTTACCGCTTGAGCCACAACCCCAGCCCTTGGGCCTTGTTTTTTAATTCCAAACTGCCAGCCTTTGTCTTTTGATTGATGAGTTTAGCCCATTTACATTCAGTGTTACTGTTGAGATTTTTATTCCCTGTCATTTTGATTTATTTATAGTTTTTAATTTGAGTTAGTTAATCCTTTGGTTGATTATTATTTTAATGTAGTTCTTCCTTTTGCTAGTTTTCACTTTTATTTTTCATTTTTTTCTTCATGAAATGTCATGTTGAGTATGTTTTATAGTACATGCTTTCTAATTGTGAATTCTTTTAACTTTTGTTTATCATGGAAGGTTTTTATTTCATTGTCAATTCTGAAACTTAACATTGCTGGGTATAGTATTTTGGTTGGCATCCATTTTTTTTTTTTTTTCCAGAGCATGGTATTATTGTATTCTAAGACCTCCTCGCTTTGAGTGTCTGCTTCGAGAAATCAGTTGAGATCCACATTGATTTCTCTGTAAATGTGAACTGTCATTTTTCTGTGGTTGCCTTTAAAATCCTGTCCTTGGTCTGTATGTTAGGCATTCTGTAGCAATGTGTCTTGGTGTCAATGGAGTATTATGCAGCACTAAAAAAATGACAAAATCATGCAATTTGCAGGGAAATGCATGGCACTAGAGCAGATTATGCTAAGTGAAGCTAGCCAATCCCTAAAAAACAAATGCCAAGTGTCTTCTTT
>NW_026012966.1:0-2644 GCF_001458135.2 Marmota marmota marmota | reverse complement strand
ACCATCTCTAGCAATCAGAGAAATGCAAATTAAAACTACTCTAAGATACCATCTCACTCCAATAAGAATGGCAGCCATTATGAAGTCAAACAACAACAAGTGCTGGCGAGTATTTGAGGGGGGGCCGGTGGGGAAGGTACACTCATACATTGCTGGTGGGACTGCAAATTGGTGCAGCCAATTTGGAAAGCAGTATGGAGATTCCTTGGAAAGCTGGGAATGGAACCACCATTTGACCCAGCTATTCCCCTTCTCGGACTATACCCAAAAGACCTAAAAAGTGCATACTACAGGGACACAGCCACATCAATATTTATAGCAGCACAATTCACAATAGCTAGAATGTGCAACCAACCTAGATGCCCTTCAATAGATGAATGGATTAAAAAATGTGGCATTTATACACAATGGGATATTACTCAGCACTAAAAAATAACAAGATCATGGCATTTACAGGCAAATGGATGGCATTAGAACAGATTATGCTAAGTGAAGTTAGCCAATCCCAATTTGTTTTTTAATGTCTTCTCTGATATAAGGGGTGTGACTCAAAATGGGACAGGGAGGAAGAGCATGAGAAGAAGACTACCACTAAATAGGGAAGAGAGGTGGGAGGGAGAAAGAGGGAGAAGGGGAGTTGCATGGAAGATGGAAGGAGAACCTCATTGTTATACAGAATACATATATGATGTTGTAATGATAAAAAGAAAAAAAAAGTGTGTTACATTAGATTGGATAGAGAGAAAAGATGGGAGAGGAGAGGAGGAGTAGGGAGGATAGGAAGGGCAGCAGAATAGAATAGACAATATGATTGATGTATGTACATTCCATGTATGTATTATAAGTCAAAATACATTCTGCTGTCATGTATGACTAAAAAAAAAAATTAAAAAAAATTGAGATAGTCTTGCTAAGTTGCTTAGGGCCTCTTGAAGGTGTAGAGGCTGGCCTTGAACTTGCAGTAAGTCCTCCTGTCTCAGCCCCCCAAATTGCTGGGATTACAGGCAGCTGCTACTGTATAGATGGTACTTCAAAATTTGATTTGTCTGATTTCTTTGGTGATTAACCTGGCATTATGAATTTTGGAGATGAAAACCAAGAGAGCTGAAGTATCATCTTCATCATATTGTATTAAAGGATATAAGTTAGGAATAAGACATATCAGTGTTGATGTTGACATTGATCATTTATTTTGGCTAATGTACTATTTATCAGGTTTCTCCGCTTTCAATTTTTTTCCCCTTTTGGTGGTCTTTTTTTTTTTTTTTTAAACAAGTTACCAAGTCCAGTCCATACTCATGGGAAGGAGAATTAAGTTCTCTCTTATAGGAAGGAATGTATGACTGCTATTTGAAATTTTCCTATGAAAAATTCTCTATTTTAATTGTGGGATTATAATCCAATGCTGTTCTCATTTTTTACTAAAATTGTGCCAATTTTGCTAGACTTTTGGGGAGTTCTTTCAGGTTGGTTCCTCAACTCATCTGATGTTGCGTTGCAGCCCCCCACCCCCTTCCTTTTTTTTTTCTTTTTAAAGCACTTTCTTATATTCTGGCACTGTAAGATATACCAGTTTCAACTTGTATTTTTTCTGCCTCTCCCTTAAAATCAGGCATTTTCCCCATTAAGATCTCTGATTCCTTTATTGGAGAAAATGGTATATAAAATCCAAGATTGGATTGTGGGCATGCTTGTTGCTACTGGGGTATTGTTGCTTCTGGATCCTCTTATAGGACAAAGTCCTAGCCATTTATACTAATGTTATAACACATCTATGTTTACATCTGACCATCTGTATGTATATACTAAATAAACATGAGTTCATATTGATATCTCTGACTCTAATTCAGCACTACAGAGATAGTTTAGCTTTCCATTCTTGCTTATTTGTGACTTCTTTCTCCAACAAGAAGAAATCTTGTTCTCATTATCTACTATTATTTATTTATATTTTTAACACAGTATATACGTGAAGAAGTTTCATATTAGGTCATGATAAGTTGTTTCCTCCTGTTTCATGGTATTTTTGGTTGTGAATTCATATTTGAAATTAATTTTTGAGACTTGCATTTATGTTTTATGTATTTTAAGAGAAAATTTGTTTGCTTATGTAAGTCACATTGAGTCTTCCCACTCCTTTAAGAAGAGTTTTTTTGGTAATAAAATTACAATTATGCCTACTTTTATTTCTGTTCTATTTTCTGTCTCATAAGTTTGCTTATTCCAGCTCTCTTAGATAAGTGGAATAATACAGTATTTGTCTTTTGTTTCTTGCCTGTTTGAGTAGTGTTTTCAAGTTTCATCTAAGTCGTAGCATATATCCAAATTTCATTCTTTCAGGAGCTGAATAATACTGCAGAGTGTGTATGTGTGTATACATACACCATATTTTGTTTATCTGTTCTCTTAGGAATAGACATTTGGATTGTTTGCACCTTTTCACTTATTATAAATGCTTCTGTGAAGGTTGGTGCACAAGTGAATCCATATTTTCAGTTATTTTTGAGTATATGCCCAGAAGTGGAATTGCTGGATTATGTAGCTGATTTACTTATTTTTTTCCCTGGTGGTACTGGATATTGAATCCAGGGCACCTTGCCACTGAGCTTTACCCCAGCACTTTTTTTTTTTTTTTTTTTTTTTT
>NW_026012965.1:0-2644 GCF_001458135.2 Marmota marmota marmota | reverse complement strand
TGGTCTAAGGTGGAGGGGTGTTGCGAAGGGGCAAAATTGTGATGTAAGCATCAAGGGGACAAATAATGTCCACGCACTTCTGCCCCTTTCAATGCTTTATTCACACAAATTACTCAATAGAATTCCACTCTATAGGTTCTTAAACAAGAAAACAACAATCCTTTGCTAGGCACTGAAATAGGCATAATAAATTTACATCAAACAATTCTAGATAAATTAATTCACAGCAAACAATTTAGATTAATTCTAAGCACTACAAAACACACTTAATCATAATAGGCTAATTATAGACATTTGTTCTGCATGCTAAGTTCAAAAGTCTTAAGCCTTAGGCTTTATGTCCAGCAGATGCACACTCACTCAGACCAAGATGACAAGGTCTGGAACCAAGGTGGGCTTTTCCTGGCATGGAGTGGATGGCCAGTTGAGGAGAGGGTTATAGGGAGAAGTTGCAGCTCTCACCAAGGTCCAGATGAGGCAGTAGAGTCTGAGAGCCATGAGGATCACACAGAGGCTCAGGAAACAATGACAAGTGATAGAATGTCAGGTCCTCATCAGGCTCTCCACCTTGAGTGAATCCTTGTTTCAGCTGGCTGAATCCCTGTTCATTTGCTCTATCATTTATACTAAATTATGGGGTTCTTTGACTGCCCTTTTAATCCTTATCAGCTACCACTGGATTTCCCAGTGACATCATTTACCCTAGGGTCAGAAACATCTGGTCTGGTGGTCTACATCCTATTCTTCTTGCCTTTCCCTCTTATCAGGAAAGGCAAGGGGCTTCACTCTGTTTATTAGGGTGAGGGGAAGAAACTTGTTTGAGGCCCTACTGGAGAGCTCTGTGGGTGTGTCTAGTGAAACTGCAGGTTTCAAAGTGGAGTTTTTTAAATGGAGTTGCTTAGGCTCAGGCCTAAGGCCATCCTAATAAGGGGAGATCTCAATTATCTAATAATAGGGTGTACCAAAGGTCTCACTTGACCCACTTCTATGCCCTTGGGGCCCTAGTGATTCATTCCAAGTGATCCTTCTTTGAAGCCAACTCTTCACAGCCCCTGTTGCCCTGGACTCCAGCTCTCCCAACCCCGTCCCTTAGGATACAGCTCCACTACCTTGGACCTCTAGAACCATGAGCTAAGTAAACTCCTATTCTGTATAAAATTTCCGGACTCAGCTATTCAGTTCAAACAACAGTAAATAGACTAAAACTGGAACATTGAAAGAAAGTGAGCTGCTTACCTTTGTTTAAAAAGATGCAAATGTTCTGGCCACCCTTCACCAAGGAGGAATAATGAACATGTTGATCTTGTGCCTCCTTCTGTGGTCACTCAGTAATGCCCAAGCCTACAATTTGAAATTAAACTTCTTGCCCTTTGTGTCAAATCCAAACACATCTTCAAGGAGATCCTGTCAAGGGCAGCATTGAGTTTGATCAAGGAGTCACCCTTCTGAGCCACCCTGACCAAGACCACCTTACTAGAATGCAAATTTCAATATTAGTCCCTGTCTCCCAGAATATCATCAGTGCCAGGATGGCAGGGTCTACAGGGGTTTGGTGCTCTATGGCTTTAAACCACAGGAAAACTAAAATTAGTATTATAATATTTGAACCAATTCTCAATAGGTTTTGTTTCCTTTATCTTTAGTTTCAGGAATTTGACTGTCACAGGGCCCTGGACAGAACTATTCTGGTCAAACATACAGGCTTTCTCTCTCTCTCTCTCTCTCTCTCTCTCTCTCTCTCTCTCTCTCTCTCCTGGGAATTGATCACAGGGGCACTTTATTACTCTCCTACATGCCAGCCCTTTTCATTTATAATTTTGAGAGGGGATCTCACTAACTTGCTTAGGATCACACTAAATTGCTGAGGCTGACCTTGAAATTGCAATCCTCTTGCCTCAGCTTCTGGAGTCGCTGGGATTTCAGGTATGTGCCACCATTCCCAGCTCATGTTAGGTCTCTCTACTTTGGCCTTTAACATTATGGATCTTGAGCTCCTTAGTAAGTTTCCCCAGTTCCCTTGAGCAATGGCCTGGGACTGTAGGGCAAAGCTGCCCTGTCCTTTCCTGACCCAATGGGCACTGGCTCACTTGGGTCTCCACTTGCATTTTTAAAAGGATCACCCAGTAATTCTAGTCCAGATAAGAAGATGAGTGTCTTTTATTATAGAAAAAGAAAGAGAAGGAGAAGCCTGCTATTGAACCAGGTCTGTTTTTGTCTGCAGCTCAGAATGCCTAAAAATGAGTTTTTGCACAAGAGTGTTTATTCCCAAAGTGGCTGAGCATGGACCAGAATACCAATCCCCAAATATGCTTCCCTGAGGATGGATTTTAGGTGCATTTGTGGGATAAAAAAGCAAGATGATTTAAGGTGTGGGGAAAGGTGATTGAAGCCATTGGATTAATGGTGATATAAGTTAAAGGTGAGGGGGTTGGGGATGTAACTCAGAGCATACTATCTGCAAAAATAAAAATATAATGATAAAAACTTGTCAGCATAAAAATAAACAGCATTGCTTTTTTTTTTTTTACCATTGTACTCTTGAAAAAGTAACTACTTTTCAGTAGGTTTTCCTTTAAATCAGACAACTTCCTCATTTCCTAGTAGTTTGCAAATTATTTCTGAATGTCAGTATTGATGAATGTCT
>NW_026012964.1:0-2644 GCF_001458135.2 Marmota marmota marmota | reverse complement strand
AATGATAAAAGAAGGAAGGAAAAATCCTATATCACATGGAAAATGAACAATATGTTACTGAATGATCAATGGGTTACAGAAGTCATAAAGGAGGAAATCAAAAAATTCATAGAGATAAATGAAAATACAGACACAACATATTGGAATCTATGGGACACAATGAAAGCATTTTTAAGAGGGAAATTCATCTCCTGGAGGTCATTCCTCAAAAAAAGAAAAAAAAAAAACAACAAATAAATGAGCTCACACTTCACCTCAAAGCCCTAGAAAATTAAGAGCAAAACAACAGCAAATGTAGCAGAAGGCAAGAAATAACTAAAATCATAGCGGAAATCAACAAAATGGAAACAAAAGAAACTATTGAAAAAATTGACAAAACTAAAAGTTGGTTCTTCGAAAAAATAAATAAGATCGACAGACCCTTAGCCATGCAAATGAAGAGAAGAGAGAGAGAACTCAAATTACTAACATACGGGATGAAAAAGGCAACATCACAACAGATACTACAGAAATACAGAAGATAATTAGGAATTGTTTTGAAAACCTATATTCCAATAAAATAGAAGATAGTGAAGACAACGATAAATTTCTTTAGTCTTATGATTTGCCCATACTGAGTCAGGAGGATACACACAATTTGAACAGACCAATATCAATGGATGAAATAGAAGAAGCAATCAAAAGACTACCAACCAAGAAAAGCCCAGGACCGGATGGGTATACAGCAGAGTTTTACAAAACCTTTAAAGAAGAATTAATACCAATACTTTTCAAGTTATTTCAGGAAATAGAAAAAGAGGGAGCTCTTCCAAATTCATTCTATGAGGCCAACATCACCCTGATTCCAAAGCCAGACAAAGACACCTCAAAGAAAGAAAACTACAGACCAATATCTCTAATGAACCTAGATGCAAAAATCCTCAATAAAATTCTGGTGAATTGGATACAAAAACACATCAAAAAAATTGTGCACCATGATCAAGTAGGATTCATCCTTGGGATGCAAGGATGGTTCAATATACGGAAATCAATAAATGTTATTCAACACATCAATAGACTTAAAGATAAGAACCATATGATCATCTTGACAGACGCAGAAAAAGCATTTGACAAAGTACAGCATCCCTTTATGTTCAAAACATTTGAAAAACTAGGGATAACCGGAAGTTACCTCGACATTGTAAAAGCTATCTATGCTAAACCTCAGGCTAGCATCATTCTGAATGGAGAAAAATTGAAGGCATTCCCTCTAAAATCTGGAATAATACAGGGATACGCCCTCTATCACCACTTCTATTCAATATTATTCTCAAAACACTGGCCAGAGCAATTAGACAGACGAAAGAAATTAAAGGCATAAAAATAGGAAAAGAAGAACTTAAATTAACACTATTTGCACAAGACATGATTCTATACCTAGAAGACCCAAAAGGGTCTACAAAGAAACTACTAGAACCAATAAATGAATTCAGCAAAGTGGCAGGATATAAAATAAACACGCATAAATCAAAGGCATTTCTGTATCTCAGTGACAAAACTTCTGAAACGGAAATGAGGAAAAACACTCCATTCACAATATCCTAAAAAAAATTAACATACTTGGGAATCAACCTAACAAAAGAGGTGAAAGATTTATACAATGAAAACTACAGAACCCTAAAGAGAGAAGTAGAAGAAGATCTTAGAAAATGGAAAAATATACCCTGTTCATGGATTGGCAGAACTAACATCATCAAAATGGCAATATTACCAAAAGTTCTCTATAGGTTTAATGAAATGCCAATCAAAATCCCAATGACATTTCTTGTAGAAATAGATAAAGCAATCATGAAATTCATATGGAAAAATAAAAGACCCAGAATAGCAAAAGCAACTCTAAGCAGGAAGTGTGATTCAGGCGATATAACAATACCAGATTTCAAACTATATTACAGAGCAATAGTAACCAAAACAGCATGGCACTGGTACCAAAACAGGCGGGTGGACCAATGGTACAGAATGGAGGACACAGAGACTAATCAACAAAGTTACAACTATCTTATATTTGATGCTAGCCTGAGGCTTAGCATAGATAGCTTTTACAATATTGAGGTATGTTAATGTTATCCCTAGTTTTTCTAGAGTTTTGAACATAAAGGGATGCTGTACTTTGACACAGAAACCAATCCACAGTATTACATCTATGTTATATTTGCTAAATGGGCTAAAAGCGTGCAATGAAGGAAGGACAGCATCTTTAACAAATGGTGCTGGGAAAACTGGAAATCCATATGCAACAAAATGAAACTGAATCCCCTCCTCTCGCCATGCACAAAAGTTAACTCAAAATGGATAAAGGAGCTTGATATCAAATCAGAGACACGGCGTCTGATAGAAGAAAAAGTTGGCTCTGATCTACATATTGTGGGGTCGGGCTCCAAATTCCTTAATAGGACAACCATAGCACAAGAGTTAATAACAAGAATCAACAAATGGGAGTTACTTAAACTAAAAAGTTTTCTTTTTTTTTTTTTTTTCTTTCAGAGCGAAGCAAATCAATAGAGAAGGTAAAATAGGGAGCCTTTACATCATGGGAACAAATTTTTACTCCTCACACTCAGATAGAGCCTAATATCCTAGAGATATACAAAGAACTCAAAAAATT
>NW_026012963.1:0-2644 GCF_001458135.2 Marmota marmota marmota | reverse complement strand
TCGGGCCTTCCCACCTACATTCCATCACTGAAAGAACTATAAAAAGGGGAGACAACATCCCTTCCACGGATTCCACCTCTTGGGTCCCCTTCTTCCTCCGGGAGAAGTCTTTTCTGCTGTCCTTTAATAAACTTCTAATTTCTACTCTGAAAACAAAAAAAAAAAAAGAAAGAAAGAAAGAAAGAAAGGTGGGGCCTAATCCGACATGATGGAGATTTGGGCCTACTTTTTCTTCCATTAGGTGCAAGGTCTCTGGTTTAATTCCTAGGTCCTTGATCCACTTTGAGTTGAGTTTTTTGCATGGCGAGAGGTAGAGGTTTAATTTCATTTTGTTACATGTGAATTTCCAGTTTTCCCAGCACCATTTGTTGAAGAGGCTACATTTTCTCCAATGTACATTTTTGCACCTTTGTCTAATATAAGATAATTATAGTTATGTGGGTTAAACTCTGTGTCCTCTATTCTGTACTGTTGGTCTCCAGGTCTATTTTGGTGCCAATACCATGCTGTTTTTGTTACCATTGCTCTCTAGTATAGTTTAAGGTCTGGAATAGTAATGCCATCAGCTTCACTCTTCTTGCTAAGGATTGCTTTGGCTATTCTGGGTCTCTTATTTTTCCAGATGAATTTCATGATTGCTTTTTCTATTTCTATAATGAATGTCATTGGGATTATTTTTTAAATATTTATTTCTCAATTGTAGTTGGACACAATACCTTTATTTTATTTATTTATTTTTATGTGGTGCTGAGGATCAAACATAGAGCCTTACACATGCTTGGCAAGCACTCTACTGCTGAGCCACAACTCCAGCCCCTGTCATTGGGATCGCATTGAATTTGTATAGTGTTTTTGGCACTATGATCATTTTGACAATATTAATTCTGCCTATCCAAGAACAAGGGAGATCTTTCCATCTTCTAAGGTCTTCTTTAATTTCTTTCTTTAGCATGTTATATTTTTCATTGTAGAGGTCTTTCACCTCTTTTGTTAAGTTTATTCCCAAGGTTTTTTTGTTTGTTTGTTTGGTTTTGTTTTGTTTTGAGGCTAACGTAAATGGGGTGGTTTTCCTAGTTTCTTTTTCAGTGGATTTGTCACTGATGTACAGAAATGCCTGTGATTTGTAGGTGTTGTTTTTATATTCAGATACTTTGCTGAATTTATTTATTAGTCCTAGGAGATTTCTGATGGAATGCTTTGGGTCTTCTAAGTATAGAATCATATTGTCTTGATGCCATCCCATTTATTAACTCTGGGCATTATTTCCTTAGCTTTAGGGAGCCTATTGAAAAAGTCATTACCTTAGCCTACATGGTAGGGTGTTAGTCCTACATTTTCTTTTAGGAGTTTCATAGTTTCTGATTTAATTCCTGGGTTTCTTATCTATTTTGAGTTGGTTTTTGTTCAGAGTGAGAAGTAAGGGTCTAGTTTGACTCTTCTACATGTGGTTAACTATTTTTCCCAGCACCATTTGTTTAAAAGGCTGTCTTTTCTCCAAAGTATACTTTTGGCTCATTTGTCAAGGATCAAATGACTGTATCTGTGTGGGTTTGTCTCTGTATCTTCTATACCATCTGTCTATGTGTCTGTTTTTATACCTGTACCATACCATTTTTGTTACTATAGCTCTGTGGTATAGTTTGAAGTCAGATATTGTGATGTTTTCATCATTGTTCTTTTGGCTTAGAATTGCTTTGGCTATTGTTGGTCTTTTATTCTTCCTAAATGAATTTTTAGGACTGTTTTTTCTAGTTCTGTGAAGACTTTCATTGGTATTTTGATGGAGATTGCATACTTTTGGCAGTATGGCCTTTTAAACAATATTAATTCTGCCTATCCATGAACATGAGAGGTCTTTCCATCTTCTGAAGTCATCTTTAATTTCTTTTTTCAGTGTTCTGTATTCTTATTTGTAGAGGTTTTTTACTTCCTTGGTTAGATTTATTTCTAAGTTTTTTTTTTTTTTTGAGGCCATTGTGAATGGAACTGGGTTCCAATGTGTGCCAGAACTTGAAGTGTCCTATGAGGAGTTGTAAGATACCTGTAACAACACAGTAGTTCTGTGTAAGACTGGAATTAAAAAATGTAAGAAAAGCAAGCAATTAACAGAGGGAGTTTATTGTAATTTAATAGGAGGAACTAGAATGCCAGACTGTAAATAAAAATATTTTCATGGAAAGGGTTATGCCCTTATCACTTGTTGATGAAACACTCAAATCCAAGAATTTACTCCTGATAGTATAAATGACTTAGTGCCACCCATCTAGCAGAACATATCTTCCTCCCACTGTTCTAGTAGAGTTTTCTCTAAGCAGTTGGAGTGGGAGGATATGGCTCTGTCCTCACTGATCCTTATTAATCAAAACTGAGAACAGTAACTTTGTTTCCATTCATTGTTATCTTCACCTCCCTTCCTGCTTCCAATACCACTCAAAGGCAACACGGGCCAAGTTCACAGACAGTGTTCTAACAGGTGGCTCCACACAGGTCACATAATTCAGATTGAATGAGTCATGACCCTGAAAGCCCGCAGTGAGAACATGTCAGCTCACTAAATGTGCTCTAAAGGCAAATTCATGTGATTCTGTAGCTTAGCAGAAAGGATAAAGTGCTTCAATCTTAAAAAAAAAAAAAAAAAAAAAAA
>NW_026012962.1:0-2644 GCF_001458135.2 Marmota marmota marmota | reverse complement strand
TATATATATATATATATATATATATATTTGCCGTTTACCTGTAAATTGTTCATGCTCTCCTTTTTCTTGGTGCATGTGTGATATATTTTTCTACTTATACAAAATTTTATTAGTCCCCATTTCCCTTCCCCTTTCACATCTGTGTCTTTGCCTGTTTCTTCTCTACTCCCATCCCCAACTTCTCCCACAATGCTTTCTAATGAAAGATTTTGACTTATCCCACTTTCTGTTGTGTGACTTATTTTCTGAAGGATGAAAAGAAGCAGGCATCATTATGGCTGTTAAGAATAATGACAATACTAATAATGATTTTTAATAATAATAATAATAAATGTTAGTATTATTTATCTTCTTGGAAGGATGGAATAAATACTATAGTCCTTTGCTTTCTAAAGTGCTTTTGAGGGAACTCTGTAATTTATAGACATTATCCCTAACACTTTGATTAGTATCAGGATAAAGCTATATTCAAAACAGTGGCATGTGACTGTTTACTTGTTTTTGTATTGAGGACAAAATCTATAAGAATAGATTATAGAATATAATTATGATCAAATAATATCAACTTTTTTTTCCTCTAGAAATTGTTTCAGATGAAAAGCTTAAAGTCTTTATTTTCTAGGGTTGTTTGAGTATTTCTTAAGTGACTCAATTTTTTTATATCGTAAACATACACAAAAGGACCTGGTATTATTTTTGGCGGTATTCAGTGTGGAGCAACCTATCAATGTGTCACTCCCACTTGTGACAGAACATGCAAAGGTCACTGCAATTGTCATTTTTATGGCAAAGTTGAAAAATGCTCTTGCATCAATTAAATGTAGAATATTTTCCAATGGCTAAAAACATAAACTTCTTTTAAAGCAAGGATATAATATACATCAGAAATAGCTTCATTTGTAATAGTTTTTTCAGTGTATGTAAAGTATGTAAATATTATCCAGGGAAAAATTCTGTTTCCTTCAAAAGACAATCAATTCCAGTATAAAATTATGGAGGTCAAGAGTACCTTTTAACCTGCCAGCACTCATAAACATGCAAAATCTGTTTGCAAGAGTGAATTTATTTCCAAATCAAGCAAAAGATGAACATGTGGCACCAAAATAAAGGCACATTCTTTGTCAACTTGAGTTCAGAAACTGAAAAATCCTCATTCATAGGATCAAGATGAAAAGGAAATAGGCTTTTCCCGAACCATTGATTACTCAGCTCACCTGAAGATGAAACTGGGAATTCATTTAAAGAAGGAGAATTTCAATGACTAGATCAGATGAAAGAGTGTGGGGAGGCCACTGAGATTCTGGGGGTTAAATCACAGGCAAGTAGATGGGGCGGCCTGGCTGCAAGGGCATGAGGCAGGAGATTGTCTAGGACAAAGAAGAGCAAAGGCAGCCTGAGAATCACCTGTCCCATCAGAGGACAAGAGAAATAAATTCATTAAAGGCAGGGAAATACAGGGCAAGTGCCAATTTAATACTAAAGGTTACCGACACACTTGTTAAGTCTCTATCAAGTTGTGCATATTTGAAGGTGGGTTATCTTTAAATAGAGGTTAAGTTTTATGATACATCAATGCACATTATAGATAGTTTGCATTTAATTAAAACAACATGTACATGATTATTTATAACAATATTTTTTTAAAATAAAAGGAATACCTGGTCTTCTTCTTTTCACATCAGAGTGTAACAACTAAAGCTGTCTTCACACTTATCTGTTCATTGTGTTCCATTTCACTTGTTCACAGAATTGTCCTATTGTCTTGGATTTTTCACTGGACATTTTCTGATTCAATGTGTAGGGGAAAATAAAAATAGACATTTCTAACTCTTACAAGAGTGTCACTACTTGTTTTTCCTCCCTAACAGAAATCAGCTGTCCCCCTTCCTCATCCTTGCTGGAAATTCAGCCCACTGTTCTCTTTGGAAATTATGTGACTCAACACTGAGACACTGTGTTGCTTCTGCTCCTAGAGACACTGTGTTGCTTCTGCTCCTAGTCATTAAGGCTTTATTCCACTGATATGGACTGAGTGTTTAATTCTCTAGGTGCTGCTCTGCTTCCCAAGGAGAGAATAGATCTGTGGAGAAGCCAAGTAAAGCAATAAATGCATTTTAAATGTTGATGTCTGCTGTGGTGACAGTAGAACAGAGTTATGAGGAACGTGACTAGATTGGAGATGGGAAGGGTCTGAATAGAGAGACAAAGACTTCTCCAAAAAAGCAACATGTGAGCTAAATTTTCCAGGCATCCCATCAACAAGTATAAAGGCCCCATAGTAGAATGAGCTCTGCATGTTCAAAGACTGAAAGAAGACCAATGGAATTAAACCAAGGTTTAAGATTGAGATGTTGGCAGATAGATAAGTAGTAGGCAGATCATGGAATTGCTCATGGGCCATATGGAATTTAGATTTAATTTTAAGTGCAGTAAAAAGCCATTATTGTTGCTAGTGTGGAGGTAGTGCTTGGCTTAACTAACATTGCACACATTATGATTTTTGTCTTTAAACATGGACTAGAGTGCCAGGCACAATGGCACATGCCTAGTGACTTGGGAGGCTGAGGCAAGAGGATCACAAGTTAGAAGCCAGCCTCAAAACTTAGCAAGACCTGACCTAAAAAAAAAAAAAAAAAAAAAAAAA
>NW_026012961.1:0-2644 GCF_001458135.2 Marmota marmota marmota | reverse complement strand
AAAAAAAAAAAAAAAAAAAAAGCACCTTTAGTCAGGGTAGAGGAGATTTCAAAAAGCAGACGGCAACTTTTATCAATGTACTACAGGCTGACATTCGGTTCCTGTTCCACCTCAAAACCAACAAACAAACACAAAATAAAATGTCATCAAAAGAATAAAACACATGAAAAGATGGGTTCTTAGAGAGAGATCATTAAAAATTTGGAAGTAAACCCAAACCCACAGATTACTGTAAGGAATTGGAAACACACACAAGAAACGCATGTGGATTCCACTTGTCTTCATGCTTTTCTCATCTCATCCACACCTCTCCCCACATGGCTAGGCTGTGACTTATGTTTCTGCTGTTTTGAGCTTCAGCCTCATCCATAATTCTTTCATCTGAATTTATGTTACTCAGATAGTTTGTGTTCTTGTTGCTACAGTTATGCTCCTAAACCTGAGTGCCCAGCCTGTAGTTTGAATCTCCAGTTTGGTGTGACTCGTATCACCTTCCTTGTATTTGCTGATATTTCCTTACATGAAACTGTATACTTGGAGTCTCAGGGTGGCTTCATCTAGCTTTATGCTTAAAATTCACCAGCCCCAATTCTTTCTGCCAGTCAAATAATCTGCCCACCTTTGTCTGATGGGCTTTTGAAGGAGACACGTCTCCTTCAAAAAAGGCAGACAGATTACAGAGTCTTTGCTTATACAGCCAGATTTGACACTTGAGTCCATAAAAATGTGACTGTCCCATGTTCTTCTACATAGTTTTCTTACTCTAAGCATCAACAGTGAAGAGAGGGGCAGCTGATTTATAGAGTCAGAGAGCTTCATGCTGCTACCTCCCCGACAAAATTCCATGAAACATGAGTGGAAGTCAGTGCCAGGTAAGTCGACAGCACATGAATCACTATTTGGGGCACTTGATGCCATCCAGCAGAGAAATGCAGGGTATTAGCACCAGGTATTAGCACCAGGCTCCTCCCATCTCACTCATTCAAAGTAGATTCTTCCCTTGGAAAAGAATGAGTAGTGGCAGCAGTTTCTTCTCTAGTATTTACCCCAAAGATTACAAAGTACTGGGGGGAAATTCCTATTTCATAGGCTCAGGGCTGAATGAAGAGAGAAATTAAGAATGATTTTCTCAAACCCACAAGACAAATTTACTTGACCTTTCTGCCTCTCTCTCTGTCTTGACATAACTGTGTTTGTTTCTACTGAATTACTTCCAAGTGGAATTTAACCACAAGGAAATTGAAGAAAACAGGCATTCAAAGAGCCAGTAAGATTTCCCCTCAGATTATAAACCTAAACAGGATTGAGACAAGGCTTCTAATGCTTTTTTAAAAAAATTTTTTTAGATGTTGATGAACCTTTATTTTATTCATTTACTTATATGCAGTGCTGAGAATTGAACCCAGTGCCTCACACATGCTAGGGAAATTCTCTAACACTGAGCCGCTAATGCTTTTAAAACTTCCATGATACATAAATTTTATATATACATATATATACACACACACACATATATAATATATACACATATATATGCATGTTCTTATGAATATATATGCATACATGTATTTCTATATTCATAAGAGTAGATATTTCATAAATGATGGTGAAGAAAACCCAAAATCTGTGTCTGTTGGCTTTCAGCCAGTTTTGGTTTAGGGACAAAGATATTGAAGTTTATTTCTCTAGAATTCTTGTGAGAAAAATCTCAGGAAAAGCTGAACACCTTGGATAGATGAAGAGCCCCATCCACAGTGAAGCAGAGCTCCAGGGAGCACAGGGGTTACAGAGAGACCAGCTGTTCCTTTTCTGCCAGTGAGTGGTTTCCAGTGTGTGTTTCCTGGGTTAGCAGCTTTAGCTTCTCCTGGGAACTTGTCCTCCTGCTACAGTGTGGAAATCACCACTGTAGTTCATGACCATTATCTAGGATGACTTGGCTACTTTTTATAGATTTGCTCTTCTAGATATTGGGAGAAGTTACGTTTTTTATGATGACTGAGGCAGCAGAAAACTGAATTTATTTTGGTCTACCAAAACCAGAGTGATCAACATTTCCAAGATCACAAAGATATAATACAAATATTTTATGAAAATATTTAATAGAAACTAATGTTTTTTGACTCTTCTCTCTGTATTCCTTTCCCAAACACTATGGATAATTGAGGGTTTACAACAAAGAAACATTGGAAGACTTGTCTCCTTGAAATGGAAGGTCTCACTTCCATTGCAGAGGGCTCTCTGGGAGGGAAGCTGGCTTTGATGTGTAGGAAGGACTGCCCCTGGGAGAGAAAGACATTCGACAGGCACATATTTTAGAAATGTTTTGCAGGTAAAATTTTCATCCATAAAATCATATTAACATTTCAAACACACGACCCTCCAGAATTCAAAAAACGTCTCCGGAGATTCTCTTGCCTTGTAAAGAGCTATACTTTTCTAGGGCAGAGAACATGATTTTTTCCAAATACTTTAACTCTGCCCCTGACTTACGTCTCAAAGGCAAAACTTTAACAAGTTGGGGGTGGGGTGGGGGCGGTTCTACCATAGGGTGACAACAAAGAAAGGACAGTAAAGGCAGAGAGAAAAAGATAACACAGCTTTACAGCTTCTGTCTGGATGACATCATATATATATATATATATAT
>NW_026012960.1:0-2645 GCF_001458135.2 Marmota marmota marmota | reverse complement strand
AAGTCTAGGGTTAGTGTTAGGGTTAGCTTTAGGGTAAGTGTTACGGTTTGAGCTATGGTTAGGGCTAGGGTGATGGATAGTGTTAGTGTCAGGTCTAGGTTTAGGATTAGGTTTAAGTTTAGGACTAGGTTTATCATTAGGTTTAGGTTTATTTTTAGGGTAATGGATAGGTTTAGAGCTGGATTTACTGTTAGGATTATAGTTAGAATTAAGTCTAGTGTTAGGTTTAGGTTTAGGGCAAGTTTTAGGGCTAGGGATATGGTTAGGGTTAAAACGAGGTGTAGGGCTCAGTTTAGGGATAGGTTTTGTGTTCCGTTAGGGCTACAGCAAATGTAAGAACTAGAGTAATGATTAGGGCTACTTTTAGGGTTATGGTTAGGGCTAGTATTAGTTTTAGGTTTAGGTATACTTTTAGGGTGATGTTAGAGCTAGGGTTAGTATAAGGTCAGAGTAAGGCTCATGGTTACTTTTAGGGTTAGGTTAGGACTGGAATTAAGACTAAGGTTAGGACTAGGTGTAGGGTTAGGTTTTGGTTTAGGTTAAGGGTTAAGGTTAGGGCTATGGCTCGGTTTTGTTTTAGGGCTTGAACTAGATTAGGGTTAGTTTTAGGATTAGTGTTAGTGTTAGGGCTAGTGTTAGTGTGAAGTTTAGGCTTAGGTTTAGGGTTGGACTTAGAGTTGTGGCAAGTTCAATGGTTAGGGCTAGGGCTAGTGTTAGGGCTAAGGTTAGGGCAAGTGTTAGGTTTATGTTAAGGGATAGGTTTAGATCTAGGATTAGGGCTCAGGTGAGAGTTAGAATTAGTCTTAGTGCTAGTGGTAGTGTTAGGGCTGAATTAGGGCTAGGATCAGGTCTAGGTTTAGTGTAAGGATTAAGTCTAGAGTTAGAGTTAGGGTTAGATTTGGGGGAAGGGATGTGGTTATAGCAAGGTTCAGAAGTCGGGCGAGGGATAAAATTAGGAATAGGGTTAGAGTTAGGGTTCGGGTTAGGATCTAGGGTACGTTTAATGGCTAGGATGAAGCCTAGCATTTGTGTTAGGGTTATGGCAAGAATTAGGGCTAGGGCTAATATCCGGTTTAAGGTTATGGTTAGGGATAGTTTTTGGGTAATATTTATGGCTAGGTCTAGTTTCAGAGTTAGGTTTGGGTGAGGCTCAAGTTGAGAGCTAGGGGTATTATTATAGTCAGAGTCAGGTTTTTTGTTTGGGTTAGGTTGAGATTTAGGATTATGGCTCAAATTAGCCATAGGTTTGAGTTAGGGTTAGGGTAATGGATAAGGTTAGATTTAGGCTTCAGTTTAGGTTTAGGTAATGGATAGAGTTATGGTTAGGCTTAGGTTTAGCATTATGTTTATGGTTATCATTAGGGTAATGAATAGTGTTAGAGCTAGGGTTAGGGCTAGGGTTATGTTTAGGATAGGGCTAGATTTAGAGTTAGGGATAGGGTTAAGGCTAGTGTCAGGCTTAGTGTATGGGTTAGGGTTTGAGCTAGGGTTAGTGCTAAGGATAGGGTTAGGTTTAGGATTAGGTCTAGGGTTAGGATTAGTGTTACCTTTAGGGTGAAGGTAACGGACAGTTTTAGATGTCGGCTTAATTTTAGGTTTATGTTAAGTTTAGGACTAGTGTTAGTGTTAAGTTTAGCATAATTGTTAGAGTTTGAGCCAGTTTTAGGACTATGACAAAGGTTAGGTTTATGGTTAGGTCTAGGGTAAGGTTTAAATTTAGGGTTAGAGTAGGTTTAGGGTTAGGGCTAGGATTATCATGACGTTTATATTTAGGGTTAATGTAAAGGGTGGGGTTAGAGCTAATGTTAAGTCTAGTTTTAAGTTTAGAATTAGGGCTAATGTTAGGGTTAGGATAAGGTTTATCATTTTTGTATGTTTAGATTAAGGGTAGGGGTCAGAGATTAAGTAAGTGTTCAGGCTAGGTTGAGGCTTCTGGTTAGAATCAGGGCTAGGGATAGAGTTTGGGTTAGGGTTAAGGTTAGAGCTAGGTTTAGCCTTAGGTTTAAGGTTATGGTTAGGGTAATGGATAGAGTTAGAGCTAGGGTTTGGGCTATGGTTATGATTAGGATTAGGGCTAGGATTGGGATTATGATTTTGGGCTAGGGTTATGTTTAGGGTAAGGACTAGGGTTTGAGCTAGTGTTAGTAATAGGGCTAGCTTGAAGTTTAGGTTCAGCCTTAGGTCTAGGGACAGGGTTATGTAGGTTTAGGGTTAGGGTTAAGGTTATGGCTAGGGTTATCATTACTGTTAGGATAAGGGTTAGGGTAATGGATATGTTTAGATGTAGGTTTCGGTTTCGGTTTCGGTTTGGTTTTAAGGTTAATTTTAAGGCTAAGGTTATGTTTAGGTTTATGGTGCAGGTTAGGTTTTGTGCTAGGGTTTGGGCTATGGCGAGTGTTATTTTTAGGGTTAGGTCTATTGTTAGTTTTCTGGTTAGTGTTAGGATTACATTTAGGGTTAAGGCTAGGGTTATCAATAAAGTTAGGTGTAGGTTTGGGTAAGGTATATGTTTAGAGCTAGGTTTAGGGATAGGGTTAAGTTTAGGGTTTGGGCTAGGGTTAGGGTTTAGAGTAAGGTATAGGTCTAAGTTTATATTTATGGTAAGGGTTAAGATTTGAGTAAGTTTTAAAATAAGGCTAGGATTA
>NW_026012959.1:0-2645 GCF_001458135.2 Marmota marmota marmota | reverse complement strand
CTCCCTACTTTGAAATTAGCCATGTGGGGATACAACTCACAGTGAGAGTCATTTCCCATATCTGGGGATGTTTAATCTGATGTTACAGTTTCTTCATGAACTGTGGGGTTAATAGTCTATTAATTTGCTTTTCTCTTTTATCTTTTTTTATATCATTGTTCCATGTAATACAAGTTTGCCCAAGTACCTAAGTGTTTTGTAATACTGTGATAATTAAAATTTTTATTTTATCATTTGAAAAGTGAGTGAATTGTGATGTTGTGGTATAAAGAAATAATATATATGGTACTTGTTTTATGATATTATTAAATAATGAGAATATAGACAACTTGGAGATTGCCATTTAAATAAATATATGGGCTTTTGGAAGTTTTGGTGTGTCTCACTGATGTCATATATCTTGCACACACAGAGGTGACCATGGTCCTATGAGTCTTGTTATTACTTAAAATTTTGCTTGCTATGTATATCTCAAGTATAATTGCATCATTTGGTTGGGCTTTTTTGAGTATTCAATAACTTATTGCAGCTGTCATTTATCCATTAAGATTATGTTGGAAAGTTTTACTACTTTTTTTGCTTTAGTGTTTTGCTTCACATGTGTTGCTCTCTGGATTTTATTATACCGACTTTATTCATCAATTTCACTACTTATAACTAATTATTGGGGCTAAGGATATAGCTCAGTTGGTAATGTACTTGCCTTGCATTCACAAGGCCCTGGCTTCAATCCCCAGCACCACAAAAAAGTACCTTATTGAATGATTGAGAGCATTTCCCTATGTGAGAGCCTGCTCTTCTAACTCTCATTACAACCTTTGTCAAATTAAATATTGTGTCAATGATCATATGGTTGATGTGATATATATTTAATCATTTTTATTTCAGGAACCATTGATGTTCAAGGATGTGGCAATTGCTTTCTCTGATGAGGAGTGGAAATGCCTGGACCCTGTTCAGCAGACTTTATATGGAGATGTGATTTTTAGAGATCTATAAAAACCTGGTCTTTGTGGGTGAGCATAAATTTCCATCAGAATTCCTAGTTAACTACCAATATTTAATTTTTTAAATTTGTAGAATATCTTTTTGCCACTTCTATTCTGCACAAAAATGTTTTAAGTTCTTGTTTTTAGAATGAAGATTGGGCATTTGTTTATTTAGAAGAAATGTTAACGGGTTTTCTTTTTATGACCAACCTATCTTTTCAAAGTGATGCTGACTATCTGGAGATTGAAAATTGTTCCAAAGTATTTTAGTGGTTCTGTCAAAAACAAAATTTGAAAAAAGTAATTGTCTAGACTCTTCTATGATTCCTTTATTTTTCCTAATGAGTTCAGCATTTAAAAACATCAGTAGTTAGCAAGAAAATTTTAAAAAATGAACCATATTCCATTTTCCAACAAACACAAAATCTTTAAATCATCCTTGGTCATTTCTGTCTCAAAAGCAATAACCTTGGAATTTGAAGAGAAAAGTGACAGTAGCCATATATTCATGTGGGTAAAAGTCAAGGAAGCAAAGAATATGAATAAGATGTCAAAATGTCAAAAAAAAAAAATAAGTCACTCTTTAAAATGTTGAGAAGCTAAATTCTAGCAGAAATTATATTTCTAATCCTAGGTTTTATTGTCTTGCATTCATAACAGAGCATACCCTGCCCCATGTTTGACATACTTCCCAATTCTTTAAGCTCCTTCTTGTATTTCAGTTATCTCCCTACATTTAAATAAACAAAGTACACCCTAATGCCTGTAAGAATTTGCATAATTTGACAGATGTCTATTGATCTTTAGAAACTCCTTAGAAAATCTGTGCATATTTTTTATATCTCTAGGTTGAACTATTGTAATATATTAATATCATAGAAGAATTTCTTTAATATAATTCATTTATTTATTTATTCAAATTTCCTCATCAGAACATTTTATTATTGCTTATACTGGATTTTCTGTGAAAATTTTCTCTCATGTAATGAATAGTAGTGATTCACAATGCCTGCTCCTAGACTATAAAAATATAGCTGATAAATGTGATTTAAAGAAAGATTTCTAGGGCTGGGGCTGTAGCTCATTGACTGAGGGCTTGCATTGCACATGTGAGACACTGAGTTTGATCTTTGGTACCACTTAAAAATAAACAAAAAAGTAAAATAATAACATTCTTTTCATTTATAATTACAAAAAAAAATTAAAGAAGGATTTCTAAGGTACTACTGTGTTTAGAATTTTGTGAGTTAGATTTTCTCTAATTCTTCTTTCTCTTTTTGAGATCCACTGTTTCTAGTAGTTTCAGTATTGCTCAGTAATACTGAGTTTTCTCAAATCAGTAATTTTTTTAAAAAAATTATTATACATATATGTTATAATTGAGTAAAAATTTTTCTGACTTCTCACTTGAGGACAATATTAGGTAAAATTAAATTGTACCTGAACCATGTTCCCATTTTTAAGAAAGTTAAATATGCTTATTTTCATGTATAAATATTACCCCTACTTTGTTTATTATTTGTGTATAGTGCCTTGATTGTTTACTCTGTTTATGTGATTATTCATATAATTTATCTAAATTTTATTATATTTAAGCATATGTATGTATACTGGAGATTGAAGTCAGGAGTGTTATACTACTGAGCAACAATTCCA
>NW_026012958.1:0-2645 GCF_001458135.2 Marmota marmota marmota | reverse complement strand
TATATATATATATATATATATAATTTTAAATATGTATCAATAAACTTCCTTTTAAACATTCAAAAACTAATTCTGAAGTGGAAAAGTAATGCATGATTAATATATTAAAGTTAACATGCATACTTGCAGTCATATTTATACAGCTGTGAATAATGGTATCAAGAGTGATGAAACTTTTGATTTTGTACAAACTTTTGATTTTTAATGATTACATAAGAACAGAAGATTTAAATATTTGTTCAAATCCAAAGTAAATACAAGTCTTGATTTTTAATGGTTCTCATAATGATTATTTAACCCATGTTCTTATTTCAATTCATCTCTATCCATAAAGATCTATCCTTGAGACAGTTAATTTTATCTGTCAGCTTGGATGGTATTCCTGGATGGTATTGACATTTTAATTGGTGAACTTTCAGAAAAGCAGATAGATTGCAATCAGTGGAAAACAAGCATAGGAAGGAAAAAAAAAATAAATCACTGAGCCTGGGGAGTTCTCCAAAGAATGTGCTAGGATTTCATGAATACCACTGACTTCTCCTGTGTCTCTAGCATGCTGGGGTATTTATTGCACTAGACACTCATCTCAGCCCTCTTGGCCTACACAGCAAATGTTGTACTTTACAGTCAACAAAGTATGTGAGACAATTCAGAAGAAAATTAAGAACATATTTCAAATATTCATATATGAATCTAATAATTTTATCTCAAACAATGCAATCTCAAGTTCTGCTCAAATCAAAAATGTCAAATTTCCTTAATACAACAATTGTATATGTGCCTTTAAAAAAAACTTTTCTGTTCTTGGGAATTTGGAAACAGGTGTTAGGGTCTGTAAACAAGTCAAGATGGTGCCTGGCATTTTGCCAGAGGGAGTGGTTTGTGAAGTTAAGCCAGCGGGCCATTATGTGTGGAGATTCCTTATTGGTTGACTGCTGTATCTAGTTTATGTTAATTAGATAAGCTGTGTGTAATGTATATATACCCCTCCTGTCCTACAATAAACGGCTCCCACTCCTGTTGTATCAATCTACACAAGTTCTTCATCACCCCCCAGTTATTTTGCTGCAGCCGGACATCAGCAAACAGGAGTGAGATGGAAATGAAGGGATAAAGAAATAAATGAAGAGAAGAATAAGAGGAGAGGGGATGTGGAGTAGAAATTTAAATTCAAAAATATATTTATTTTATTTTCACAAAAATATGAAAAGAGGAGACACCATAGGGTGGGAAGAAGAAAAAATTATATAGTTCTTTGGTCAAATCTTCCTATTTAAAAATAAGAAAGAGAATCACATGAAATGTTCTTTTATAATGAAATTACATCACAGTTTTCATTTATATAAACTGAAAGTTAATAAATTTTTTTGAGAAAACATCATTATACTTAGAAGTGATTTGTTTTTAACTTGGTGGGAAATATTTTCATTTTCTGAGGTCTTCACCTGAATTGCTAATCTTATCAATCACAACATGATTTAACATGAGATATTGGTACATTTAGAAAAGTAGACTCAAAAAGTAGATAGGGATTTTTAAATTAATAATTTCTCTGAATCTGAATTTTACCCATAAAATAGTCATAGCTTTAACATTTTAATTTAATTATGTATATATTTTAATATTTCTTCTTATAACTTGTTCTATCAATTGAGTTTTTCCTTAGCCTTATCAATATTTCAAATCAAGAGGAATAACTACACACTAAATAAATGCATAATTTATTTTTAATGCCACTGAAAATAATATTATTTGGATTTTTTTTTTGCCACTGCTGTCAAATTTGTGCTTCAAATGTATTTCACAAATTAGGATTCTATAGACTTCCTAATTAAAATAGGGAAATAAGTAAAGAAAATCTGTTATTTGAAAACTCTAGAACATTTGTAGGAGCTTCCTACTTGGTGTGTATCATATGTTAACCATGTACTTTGTTTCTAATTTGATGTAAATTGAAAGTTAAAGTGCAATCTTTTCCATACCATTTTTTTTCTTACAATAATTTACTTAGTAGTGATAGATGAACCATTTGCTTGTCTTGACTACTATGCTATACATCTATTTTAATGAATTTTAGCCATAAACTTAATTGATGGTTTTAAACAGAAAGATAGATTTATCCCTACAATGAATAAAACTACTTAACATTTGAAGCCTATATAAATTATGTGAACACTTCTATCAGCGCTCCATTTTCAGCCTAATATAATGCTAATTTTAAAAGAAATCAATCAAACAATATATAATATATCATTAGACCACAGTTTCTATAAAAAGTATAGTAAAAAAAAAATTTTTCCATGATACTTTTAGAACCAGATGTTGAATGATTTTTCCAGGAGCCGTCACTGAACCAAGAAGTTTTCACTTATCTGATGTATGTCACTGTGAGCTCCCTTTATCATTTCACTACAGAGTATTAGTCCTCTCCTAAAATCTTACCTGTAAAAGATGTCTCCGTTATAAGAACTTATTATATGCAGTATCAGAAAACTTGTCTCTTAATTACAAGCATGAAAGACACTATTTCCATACCATTTATTATACAACAATATAGAAAGAAAAAATTGATGACCATATATATATATGGTATGAATATATATATATATATATATATATATATATATATATATATATATATATAT
>NW_026012957.1:0-2645 GCF_001458135.2 Marmota marmota marmota | reverse complement strand
TCCTATAGGGGTGAAGGGAAATGGAGCTGGACTCAAACAGGGTTTGTGCTAGCTGCTTGAAACTTCACACACTCAATCAGTATTAAGTTAGAGCTAGGGTTACATCTAGTGTTTTGTTAGATTTAATATGTTCAACTTTCTTTCATACTTAACAGGATTCAACTTTTACCTAACCTTACTATATTCTCTAGGTTTAGGCCTCTTGGGTCAAGGGTTTGCTCTCCTGAACAGTTTATATTTTAAGTTTTAATTTCAATTTGACCTATGCGTATAAGTGGAAATGTAGCTGGAAATCCAACAGGGTTGGTGCTAGCTACATCAAACCTCACACACTCATTCCGTTTTCTATGGGCATTCTGTGGTTTATTTCTTTTAAAATTAGCCCTAAGCTGAAGCATGCAAAGCAACTTTATGTGAGAGCACTTTAGGAGAAAACAGGAAAATATGCATGTACTGAACTACCTCCACAATTATTTGGTCAGATTTCTTTGATATTGTGAAAGATTTATCTGTTAGCCTACCCAACTTGGCTCCCCAAGTGAGGGACTTCTAGGATGAAAGGGACTCTAAACAGGTTAAGGTAAGTGTTGGGTTAGTGTTAGGACTAGGATTAGACCTACTGTTAAGGTAAGAGTAAGTTCTGTTTTCAAATTTCTATGATACGGTGCAGGTTTCATCTTTTTCCTATTTTGACTCTACTCCAAAAGTTTGGGTCTTCTACATAAAGGGTTTGCTTTCAGAAAAAGTTTCTATTTTCATGTTTCTCTTCTTTTTGCCCTATAGGGGTAAATGGAAATGAAGCTGGAAATCAAACAGGGTTTGGGCTAGCTGCTTGAAACTTCACACACTCCATCAATTTTCAGTAAGCATAATCTGGTGTTTGCCATGGAAGTAGCCCTAAGATGAAGTAGAAAGAAACAGCTTTATCTCTGAGTGCTTTAGAAGCCACCAGAATACCCATGTACTGAAAGAGCTTCAAATTTTTTTGGTCAGATTAATTTGATACTGTACAGGATTCATCCTTGACCTAGCCTTAGTAGGCTCCCGAAATTTGGGCCTTCAAGGTTCAATGGTTCAGTGTCAGGAACAGTTTGAATTTTTAGGATTCAATTCATAATGCCCTATAGGTGTGAATAGCAATGGATCTGGAAATCAAACAGGTTTGGTGCTAGCTGCATGAAACTTCACACACTCAATCAGCTCTCTGTGGGCACTATTTGTTTTTTTCTTTGTGAAAGTACCTTAAGCTGAAGCATGAAAAACAATTTACACATGGGCACTTTAAGGAAAAAAAAAACAGGGTAATATGAATGTACTGAAATACCTCCCCAAATTTTTCATCAAATTCTTTGATACTGCACAAGATTCATCTGTTAAGTCGCACTACTAGGCTCCCCAAATTTGGGACTTCTATGATCAGGCTTACTCTAAAGAGGTTAGAATTAGTTTAGGGTTGGGTGAGATCTAGTGTTAGAGTGAGTTTTGTTCAAATTCATTTGGTACTTGGCATAATTCATCTTTTACCTAGCCTTACACTTTTCCCCAGGTTTGGGCCTTATCCCTTCAATGGTTTGCTGTCAGGAACAGTTTGTATTTTAAGGATTCCTTCATTTTGACCTATACGGGTAAATGGAAATGGAACTTGAAATCAAACAGGTTTGGTGCTCGCTGCTTAAAACTGCACACACTCAATCAGTTCTATATGGGCACTTTCTGATTTCTTCCTTGTGAAAGTTTCCCAAAGCTGAAGCATGCAAAAACATCTTTATCTGAAAGTACTGTATGAGACAACTGGGAAATAGACATATACTGAAGTACCTCCCCAAATTATTTGGTCAGATTTCTTTGATACTGCTCAAGATTCATCAATTAGCTTGCCCCACTAGGCTCCCTTAATTTAGGACTTCTATGATAAAAGGTTCTCTAAACAGATTAGGGTTAGGTTTATGGTTAGGGTAAGGGCTAGGATTAAATCTAGTGTTAGGGGTAGAGTCAGTTTTGTTCATGTATCTTTGACACTGGGCAGGATTGAACTTTTATCTTGCCTCACAATGTTCCCTGGTTTGGGCATTCTTGGTTCAATGGTTTTCTGTCAGGAACAGTTTGCATTTTAAGATTTCACTTCATTTTGAACTATTTTGTTGAAGAGAAATGGAGCACGAAATCAAAGAGTGTTGGTGCTAGCTGCTTGAAACTGCACACACTCAAACAGTTCTCTGTGGGCACTCTCTGGTTTGTTCCTTATGAATGTTGCCCTCAGATGAAACATGCAAATCAACTTTATCCCAGAGCACTTTTGGAGAAATCAAAGAAGTATTAATGTACTGAAACACTTCTCCCAATTATTTGCTCAGATTTCTTTGATACTGTGCAGGGTTTATCTGTTAGCTTTCACCACTAGGCTCCCTTAGTTTGGGACTTCTATGATCAAATATTCTCTAAACAGGCTAGGGAGAGCTGTAGGATTAGGATTAAGAATAGTTCTAGTGTTAGTTTCATAGTAGTTTTGTTCAAATTTCTTTGATACTAGGCAGGATTTATCTTTTACCTAGCCTTAGTATGTTCGCCAGACTTGGGCCTTCTATGTTCACTGGTTTGCTGTCAGTATTTCAGTTTTTATCTTAATGTTTCACTTTATTTTGACC
>NW_026012956.1:8232-12058 GCF_001458135.2 Marmota marmota marmota | reverse complement strand
TCTCTTTTCTTTATGTTATGCTTACTTTTTTACGTTATCCTAATGTTCTAACTATTCTCCTGGCCTTCCACCCAAACATGCAAGACAAAGAATGTGAGAAGCCCAAGATTCTATAGAGGCTGTTTGCAAGGGGGAGGAAGTCACAGTAACTGCCACACTGGATCCTCTTACATAAGAAGACAGAAAGGATCCTCAGTGCCTCTCACATATGGAAGAGGCTGATGGCAGAAAGTCTACATGACCAAGGAGCTGTCCTCAGGAAATTATAACTTAAAGAACGACAACAAAAATACGGAGAGGGAAATTTTACAGTCAGCTAGGTCTTCCACCTCTCCAGAATTGCTTCTATTGTTCATGAAAGAATTCCCCATGCAAAGACACTTCGCCGGGAGAATTCCAATTTTATTGCAAAAAGCAGTGTGCTTATATAGAACTAAGGGGGAGATGGTAGGGTTTAGATAAATGGCAGGCCACCCGTTTATTGGCAAGTTCTTTCAGATATCAGCTCTGGGGCCCAGGAATTAGTTCTCATTGGGGCTAAGGTTCCCCGCCAGCGAGATTTGAAATTGGCGCCTGCGGGAGGGTTCACAGGGGCGGGAACTTTTTGCGCCACTGCAGAAAAGAAGAAGGTAGGAAGAAGAGGTGCTTAGGCGCCATGTTGGGGTTTTTTCTCTGGGGTATGGCTGCCGTTTATACTTTTCCCAACAGTTCAGAGTTCATTTTTCAAAGAATCAACTTACAGAAAAGAAGACCCCTGCTCCTGGAAGTCAAAAGAAAGTAATATCAAGGTGTATAAGAATGCAGACTCAAGGCTTGTCCATGAAAAAATGTCTACAATGAAGAGGGGTGGGGGAAGGAGAGCAGAAGAGAGTTACCAGTCTAACCTGGCCCAGCCCAGGCCAAAGAAAATAGGGGTCAAGGAGAAACTAAAGAGAATCTTGGGCCACATCATTCCCCAGAGAATGCACTCAAGGAACTTCCCCCTAGGGCTGGGATTGTGGCTCAGTGGTAGAATGTTAGCCCAGCATGTGTTTGGCACAGGGCTTGACCCTCAGCACCACTTAAAAATAAATGAATAAAATAAAAGTTTTGTGTCCATCTACAACTAAAACAAAAAAAAAAAAAAGAAAGAAAAACACAAAAACTTTTTAATCCCTTTCTGAATCCTTGAAAACTGCAGTAACTTCACTCATCAAATCAACTTCTATGGTTCCAGAACCACTATATTTGCTCAACTTAGATGTCTCTTTCTTCCTTCTCCAGGGATATTAACTGTATACGTTAATATAGTAATGTATCACTATTACCTCTTACACTGTGAAACATAATTTAAAACATATGCATAATACTTTAATGAACATTTAGAAGGAACACGGAGATGATATCCCTAACACAAGAGCCTGCGGAGGGAGGCCATGAGGTGAGCCCATTATGTCCCTCTTACAGAGATTCACTTGTCCAGAACTGAGCCATTTAGTTTCTATTATAACTCTCCTCTCACTTTCTCCACCCAATCAACTCTCTTGTCATTTTCCCCACCCAATCCCACCTTCTCATGGGAATCTGACCACCCTATTGGCTACCTCATACCTTTAAACTGACAGTTTTGTGACATCATTCCCCCACCATATCTACTGGCACCTGCTAGAATCTTAGGCTTACCATGCAGTTGTAAACAAATTTGGATCATCGCAAGTGACCAATGACCAGTAACCAATAATCAGAGTGGCCAGTGGACAGTAAACACTGACCAGTGAACCCCATACTGGGAAACATGCATTCTCTAGCCTCAGCCACCCACACATCCTCTGGGGTGGTCTCCTCATCCTTTGTATCTGCAATTGATGTGACCTCTTCTCTGACCATGTCAGGTAAGGAAAAAAAACTTTTTAAAGTTTTTCGTTAGACTTTTCCCTGCCTAAATTTATTAATGGTGTGAAAAGAGCTTAGAATAATAGGGAAAGGATGGAACTAGAAATCTGGACACTTAATTTCACTTTTGACTTTGACATGTACTAGGTATGGGACTGGACCATCTTTAACTCTCTCACAAAATCTGTTTCCTGATCTGCTACAGGAAGATAACAGACTGCCCCATGCTCTGGTCCCTTTGTTTTCTAATATTGACCCTTGAGGGACATGTTTATAGAGAATGAAATAAGCTTTTATGGTTGTGTTTGTTTCAACTGAAAGAGACAAATCCTAGGCAGGGTGGAAACCAAGAGGTTTTCTGGAACAGTTTCCCTCTACCAAGATTTCCACTTCAGTATTTCAAATTTAGTGCTGTTCAAAAAAGGGGCATTCACATATTTGGGAGTTTTCTGTTTAAACTAGGTGAAAAGAGAAAGAGGGAGAGGGGAGTAGGAGGACAGGGCTGTAAGGAGGCAGATGTTCTTGCGGAGCAAGTTTGAGGCTGTTTAAGCAGAAGGCAACAGGAACTCGGTAGAGGAAAAAAATATAAAAATAAGGGAAAAGAAAATGTCAGAATAAAAGAGATGAAAAGCATGATGTTCTCAAGAAAAAGGAGGTTGGTTGGGATGGATGTGGAAGAAAAGCAAAGATTTATTTAAACCAACAGACAGCACAGAGTGAATCTTCATAGAGGATGGTTTAGAGAATGTTTAGATTAATGGACTAGCAAGGAAACTAAGACTTGAATTAGGGTATCACTGGAGTAAGCAGTTTATCAGAAAAGTCTGTTACAGTTTTTCTATGACCTCTTTGAACACCGATGATGTTGACAGTTTGAACAAGAACATTTTAGAGGTATGTTTTAGAAATGATTCTTCATACAAACATGTCATGAAAGTGGTTATAGACAGGGTTGGGGCAACAGCAATCTCCATGTTCTACTTTACTCTGATTTTTGTACTACATGGATTTTGAAAAACTGATGTTCATTAACCTGCATCAGATGAACATATTCCTTTGTGTGACAGGTAGTTTTCCAAGAGTTTACTCTCTAAAGTAGAATACGTTTCAAGAGTCATTAATGGTTTTTAAACCTAAAAATCAAAAGAGAGACCTACAGAAGCACAAAAATTCAAGCTCCACATCTCTAATTCCACATTTATCTAAAATAATTTTATGAAGTCTTTTTGGGTTTTATTTTTTTATATGTATTTTTTTTAGTTTCAGTTGGACACAATATCTTTATCTATATGTGGCATGAACCCAGTGCCTCACGTGTGCTAGGCGAGCTCTCTAACACTGAGCCGCAGCCCCTCTTTTTGGTTGTTCTATATGGGCTGGGGTGTAGGTCAGTGGCGGAGTGCATGCTTAGCATGTGTGAAGCCCTGGGTTCACTTCCCAGCACCAGTAACCATCAAAAAAAATTAGATTTAAATGTACTATGATATTCTAGTGGTGATGTTTTTTTTCAGACTTTAGAGACAACATATTCCTGTTATACATGATTATAAACTAGATTTTGAGGTCAAATGTAAATTTTATGTTCATTTTCAAGCATTTTTCCTGATTTTTGACTGAAATGTTTATCAGAAAATGTTTTTATATTAATTGAAAACTCTAATAGTAAAATTCATACCATTTATTTGGTGTGGGTAATATTTAGAGGAAGATGAACAAGCACAGTGATGAAATTACTTTACACTTCTTGTTTCATTCTATACTTTGGCCAAAATTTCCTTATTTCCTTCCTTCCTTCCTTCCTTCCTTCCTTCCTTCCTTCCTTCCTTCCTTCCCTCCCTCCCTCCTTCCTTCCCTTCCTTCCCTTCCTTCTTTCCCTCCTTCCTTTCCTTCTCTTCCTTCCTTCCTTCCTTCCTTCTTCCTTCCTTCCTTCCTTCCTTCCTTCCTTCCTTCCTTC
>NW_026012956.1:0-6505 GCF_001458135.2 Marmota marmota marmota | reverse complement strand
CCAAAGTCCCCCCCCCCCCCACACACAATTCATAGTGGGCTTTTGCTTTGGTTTTTGCTTTTTGCATGTGGTGGGAAAGAGATTGGTTTGGATTTTGCTTTTTTGCAGTACCAGGGAATGAACCTAGGGACACTTTACCACGAGCTCCATCCCCAGGTCCCCCCCCCCCTTTTATGGACACAATATCTTTATTTATTCATTTTTATGTGGGGCTGAGGATTGAACCCAGTGCCTCACATGTATGAGACAAGTGCTCTACCAAGGAGCTGCAGCCCCAGCCCTTCTAAAATTTTATTTTGATACACTGTCTCACTAAATGGCCAAGGTCTTCCTCAATCATACAATCCTCCTGCCTCAGGCTCCTGAGTAGCTGAGATTACAGATGTGTGCCACTGCAGCTGGCTTCATAACACTGTTTTTGAAATAGGTAGCTACATACATTGTGGTCACTTTTACTTAATTTTCTTGCTTATGTTGGCTGATAGAGTTTCTCTGCCTATATGCACTGGATAGAAATTCATTTAAAATCACCTTCAATGGTGGGGGCAGTGTTTTGGTTAACAGTATTCAGGAAAATAGACTAGAAACATTCTCTTTCATAATATTTTGTGCATGATTACAGAACTTCATTTGTGAGAAAATATGCTACATTTCCAAATTTTCATCAGTTATCTATGCATTCTTTTTAGTTCTATGCTGTTTTTCATTTTTACTTTTCTGTCACTCCAGAACATACTATATAATCCTTCATATGAATCTTAAGTAATATTACATTTTGGTTCATGGATGAATTATCGCTGTTAGTATTATTGTAATCACCTTCCAGATTAGTAACCTGAAGATCACAGAGTTTAAATAACATTTTTCTTCAGAAAGCATTTCTTAAGAAACTTACTCTCAGGTAGTCATTTTGATGTAGCATCAAAAGCCAGGTTTAAGAGGGTAAAGAAAGACCCATTGGGCTGGTGATGCGGCTCAGTGGTAGCGTGCTCACCTAACATGCGTTAGGCACTGGGTTCCATTCTCAGCACCACATACAAATAAAACAAAGATATTGTGTCCACCTAAAACAAAAAAATAAATATTAAAAAAAGATCCATTAAATATACCATCTGAATGGTACAAGTAAACTCTAGAAAATGGCAGGAGAGCTGCACAAGCAAACAGTGGTGATACCAGAACTGTTTTCTATGAAGAGGGAAAAATAAAATTCTATTTCCCTGACTTGCGCTCTTTGTCTAGAGCACAGAGTCCAGGCAAGGGAGTAATTGTCTATGACCTGGTACTGATACTGAACAAATCAATCTTACTTCTCTGACCCTCTGTTTCCTCACTTAACAAACTGTTAATGTTAAGTGTTCTAGAAGTTCTAAAATGCTTCAGCTCTAGGGCATATTCATAAGTTAATACTATGGCCCACTCAAAGGAAAGAGAGGTCAGAGAGAAGGATGCTTTTAGGGAACAATGAGTGAAGCAGATCACTTGGGTCTACTGTGCCCAATTGGACAGAAAAGACAGTTGATCACAAGAGTACCAAACTGCTCCCCCACTTGCAGCCATTCTAAATGGTTTGATTTGGGGTAGCTCAATGATTTCTGGTATTGGAGGCTTCCTGACTGCCACAACCTTAGGATGATATCATCCTCCGATATTCTAAGAATCTCTCAGTCTCATGATATTTTCACCAACCTCTTTCTTCCTACAGAAAATTCCCAAAATTCTTCTTTACATGGAACTGCACATTCTCTGCAGCTCTCTCTTCCTGTGATGACCAATGCAGCTTCTGGGACAGGAAGTGTCTGCAACTTCTTCAGAACCTCTGCTCCAGCTGCCACTTCAGCATGGTTACTGCCCTCAACCTGGCACCTCCTTCCAGCCTCTCATGGGCAATGCCTCCCTTTATCAACATGCTACCACAGCCATGGTGTCTGGGGTTACTGGCCAGAACCAGATGCCCATGGCACCTGCCTCCTATACAAGTATTTTTGAGTGGTATATTCCAGGAAGGGCTGAAAAGAACTCATCTTCACTCGGGGACTTTAATTTGACTCTCACTGACCAGGACACAGCAGGTTCTTCCATATCTATGACATCTCAATATGACAAAACTTCTGAAGCCAATGTCATGGTCTGTGTGTATCCAACATTATATGCCAGGCTTGTTCAGATTCCAACTCAGGGACACAGCCTCTTACTTACCTACCAAGAAGGAAGCCAGCTCTATGACTACGACCAAAACACTCTGGGGACTCTGCTCTGTGGAGGACATGGCCCCTGTCTGCAATCCTATGTCTCTGTGCCATATGCAGGAAGTAGTGCCACTGCCCCTCAACCAGAAATGGTGACAGCGCTGAAGGAAGTTCAGCCCACAAATGTCCTACCATCAGTCTCTAACCCTGGGATCTACTGCTCAGTGTTCGCTCAACTTTTACAGAAGAAAATTTTCAAAGTGAGTACAATTAGCAAGAAGGGGAAGGATTAAGATTACCTTTCAAATGAGGGTCCAGATTTCAGCTAGTTGCTGTGGTCCACAGACCTGTAGTATTTAAGTCCCAAAACTTTATCCACCATTCTTGTTTAGCATTCCACATTGTCAGACTCTGTAAACAAGAATGCAAGACACCATAATGGCCATCCAGGATGCATTTAAGAGACTTCCAGGACACTGAAGGAGGCTATTTTCACAATTTTTGCAGATCAGTCCCCCTACACCACAACATTATACATTTATTTCCCATATTTTTACTTTGATCTCTTAGGAAGACACTGCATAATATACCAGGGAGTGACACTATAATTTTTCCTTAATTTGCTGCAGGACATAAACTTTGTATGCAATGATGCTGTCCAAAGCAGGGGTCTAAAAATCTGTTCTTTCACATATATTTCCTGAGCAAGAGCTTCACGCTCTCCTAGTTCAGGCTGTTAAGTGTTCTTACATTCTGGGGAGAGTAGAGAGAATTGAGAGGACCCTGTATAAGAATGAGAGAGTTCCTAAAACAGTTTTTGTGCATTTCCCAGAGAGTAGGCAAGTGCTCCACCACTGAGTCATGCTGCCATGATGATGTGTCAGCCCAAAATTGTGTCAACAAGTGATCACCTGTAACTAACAGGGACCTCTGAAAGAGACAAGTCCGCAGTTCTTAAAAAGAGCTAATAGAAATGCCTTATCCACAGTCCACAGGTTCCCTAATTAGTGCATTGCTGGGCAGGGGGAACATCCTACTTACCATCATCCTTGATTCCTTTCTTTGCAGTGTTGGAAACTTCCCTAGGGATGGAGGCTTCCTTGGGATTGTATTCTCCAAGTCAGATATTTTGTCTGCCACAGCCTCCAGAATTCCCGTACACCTGCAAAAACAGAAAAAGCCAAATAATTGAGAAAAACTCACAAACTGAACTTGGGGACATTTCCACAGTAACTCCAGTCCAGAGTTCTACTGATTTCTTGGCATTGCCTCCAAATCAAAGCCAGGAACAAACAGAGATTAAGAATTTGTGTGAGATTAACACCATGCTCTCAGAACCACTGGATACCTACCAGATTGCCATGGAGAACCAGGATCCTCCATTACTCCCTTTAGACATCCCTGAAAACCACCAGCTTTTGGCCTCTATTGGTCCTCTGGACCAAGAGGAGAAGCCACATTCTGAAAACATCCATCTAGAAAGGAATAGCCTGAGTCTTGAGGACCAAGGCACACTTGAAAATGGGACTGAATCTAGTAGTGGTTTTGCAGACCTCACTGCACTGGTGGGAGATTTTCACCTTCCTGAGCTTTTCAGTTCCTTGAAAGACTTTGACCAACCTGAAAGTCCCACAATAACAAAATCCAATGACACCAGAGCCATCATGGTGAAACAGGGGCAGGAAATCACAAGTGGCATAAAGGGTCCTAGTGATCCAGTGAGGAACAATAAACATAAAGCCTCAGAGTGTCCTGATGGATCTCCTCAGGCCAAAATGCAGCCAAGGGACCTGGAGTGTGCATTAGGAGGAGAAGTTGCTCACAGGGATGCAGACAGTAGTAGGGCCCCTGTGCACACAGCCAAGCACTCTAACAGCAAACCTCAGAAAGCTGCATCCAGCAGGAATAGCAAGGCTAAGGGCCATGAGGAGGAAAAGACCAAGAGGACCAGAGAAAACAACTCCAGGAAAGCCGAGGAGAGGAAGCAGCCAGGCAATAAAGTCAAGGCAGAAGAGAAGCCAACTGTGCCTAAGATGAAGCAGAAGAGGAGCCAACCTGAGCTTCGCAAAGAGACCTTCGCCAAGAGACCTCGGAGCTGTCTCGACGTGCACATGCTGGAGTCGGTGCAGGTTTTCCACGCACTGGGGAAGAAGAATGATAAGAAAACTGGGCTCTCTTCCTCCCGGGCCCTGGGAAATTCAGGCACTACCCAAGACCCCCATCCATGCCCAGCTATGAAACCATGGCTGGCGGTTAAGTGTCCTGAGAAATCACAAATCAAAGCCCAGAACCCAGATATCAGGGCTGAAGGAGAGGGTCCCTCTCCTTCCATTGATGAGCCTCCACCACTTGGGAAGGTTAAATTGGTACCTTTGCCTTTTCTGACCCTGGAGAAACCTCCACCTCGACCAGTAATCCATAGGAGGCCACAGTCTCTGGCTTCATGGAGACCCACTGGGGCTTACCCTGCCCAGCCTGGTCCCGCTAGCTCAGCTCAACCCATGGCAGTCAAACAATCCCAACCAGCTACTGCCAACCCATCTTGGATGCGTCCTGCCAAGCCAGCTCAGCCCGTTTTGACCCATGCCAGTCAGTCTGGTGTGACCGCTTCTACACAGCCTAGTGTTTCTCGGTCTGCTGCTTCTGGGCCTGCACCCTACAAAATATCATCTTACACCTGTCTCCAGTGGCAACCCATTCCCACTGTTGGGACCAAACCCCAGTCACAACCACCCAAGCCTCAAAACCAATATCTACTCCAAGACTTTGCCTTACAATCAATTCCATGGAGGAAACCCAATGTTCCTGGGCAAGTAGTATCGACTCCCATCACCAAACAGCAGAGGCCAGAGCGGGAAGCCATGAAGAAGAAGACTCAACAAGAGCGTGAAAATGCTGCCAAGTACACTGCTTTGGGGAGAGTGCAGTGTTTCACTGAGAGGGAAAGAGAGATGGAGATTTCTTGCTACCATGGCTACACAATGTAAAAGCTGCTGAGATGGGTGGTACCTCTTAGGGACCGAATAGTTTTCCACATGTATATAGATAGAGAGATACACAATTATTTATTCTCATAAACATTCAATGTTTTAAAAAATTAAATTAATAATGTAATGTAATAATATAAGTAATACATAATAAAGAGGCCTTCTGGTACCACTGAGAATTGATAGAAAATAAAGAGGCCTTTGGGTACTACATGGGTACCAAATAGTGTTGTACATATACACATAGATAGAGAGATACAAATTCATTCGTTTAGACACAGTTCAAAATGTAATAAAGTTAAGAAATGCTATAGGCTTGTTTAATAGGTAAGTAATAAAGAGGCTTTCTGGTACCATTTGAATACCAAATAGTTTTCCATATATATTGAGACAGAGGTACATAGATACAAAGGTATTCACTTATACATTTTTAAGACTTAATATAGTTGAATAAATAAATGTAATAGAATTGAGAGATAAGTAATAAAGAGGATTTCTGGCACCACTTGGGCACCCCATAATGTTCCACATATATGTAGATACAAATTTTTTTAAATATGTAGTTATGTAGGTACAAATTTATTTATTCCAATAAATATTCAAAATTGAATAAAGAATTGTAATAGAATTGGTTAACAGATAATAAAGGCCTTCTGTTATCACTTGGCTACCAAACATTTTTCCTCATTCCGGTATACTTTCAAAAAATAAAATTGAATAAAGAAATGTAATGGAATTGATTAATAGATAAGTAATAAAGAGGACTTTTGAGTTTGAATTGCCATTAACTCTGGTATTGCTTGGTAGAAGTGGGGATCACAGTCTGCTTGAGAAGAAAGGAACTAAAACTTGACTAGGATAACATGGGTAAAGGATAGGAATGGAGGGAAGAGGAAGGCATATGATCCAGCACTAGGAAAGCAAAAATGAGAGAGATGTATGAGCTTACTGGAAGAATCAGGAATAGGTAAAAGGGCAGAAGTAAAAAACAAAGTTTGAGGGAAGGTTTAAAAGCATAAAATGTGAAGCAACTTGAAGATGCCAGAAGATGGGTTCATGTTGATCAGAAAAAAATGCAAAAATCAAACCAAAAGTTCTCATGGAGAATGGCCTAGGTTTTATGACCTACCTGAGAGGCATTTTACAAAATAAGATTCAGGGCACATCTCCAGCATTTTGGGGTCATTTAAGATCCTAGCTGGGAAAGGTGAATAGAAAACATGGGGAATCTACCATGGGGGTCCCAGTTACCCTGAGGGCAGCTGATAACCTGAGACTTGGCCAAGTGAACTCAGCAGCGTGAGACCCACCCAGAACATGGCCTGGAAT
>NW_026012955.1:0-2645 GCF_001458135.2 Marmota marmota marmota | reverse complement strand
TAGCAGATGTCTGAATCCTGCTTTAGTTAGGACTTTAGGTACAAGAGTTAAGCCCGGAGAAATGGAATCCTGAAGAAACCCAAGCTACATATTGCCATTTTTATGATTTTCAGCATATTTAGATGCAAAGTGTATCCTATTTCTATGCAAAGGAAAGGTTAGGTGTATTTATTAGAGAAAAGTAAATTGTTTCATATGCTAAATAATAGCACATCTGTTTTTCATTTTGTGAATTAAAAGTAGATAATTAACATTTTGTAAAGGCATTCACCCCTTTAGAAATATTTTGTAAAGCATCTAATATATTTATTTAATTAAAATTCATTTATTACTGTATTCTCAATGCTTAGCTACTGTAGGAGATAAAAGAAAAGATGAATCTGCAATTTGCTTTGCCATCTAAACATTAAAAACAGAGGAAGGAAAAAGAGTAAGTCTTAAACCTAAAAGCCAACCCTTCAACTACAAATTTGGTTTCCACATAAAACCTAGGAAATTCTAAGAAAATCTTGTAAATTCTAGAAACATGTCTATTTACAACTACTTTTTATTAATATGGATAGCTCCCCAAAATAAACTATCTTAACAGTTTTCTTGCATCCACCACCATGAAGAATAAGCATTACTGAATTTCTGACGTTTTATGTTCCTTTCCCCAGAAACCAAGGACTGAAATAATGATAGAGAAGAAGATTTTATTTCCTTCAGAGAGAGTGTACAAATGATTCTTGAAGGGATGTGGCCATGTCTACCATTGTGGATGGAACTCCCACTTCCAGGCTCCCAGGACCTGACTCTGCCTCTCACCCCAGGTACCTCCATTAGCCCAGCATCCTCAGACCTGCCTGCTCCTGTGCCCGGGCTCAGCTGATTCCAGCCTACCTGCACCAGCTCAGGTTCTTGAATGGGGAGCAGTGAAGCTAGCCACAGGAATGGGAAGGGCATGAGTAATCATAGCACTACACAGCAGCGGTTTCTGCCTAGACATTCTGGCATCTTATGAAGGATCATACTTTGTCCTTCGGGGCTGTCCTGTGCATTGTAGGATATTTATCAGCATCTGTGGATCATACCCCCTGGATTCCAGGAGTGCCTCTCACCAAGTTGTGACAACCAGAAATATTTTAGGTATTACCATACCGCCCCTGAGAAATGGAATCAACCCCAGTGGATTGATTTAAGTATAGATAAACAGGAGAGAGGGAGACTTATAAACAGATAAAGAGAACTGACTACAAGAATTTCAAAGGCAGAAAACATATACCAAAAATAAAATTCCTCCCTTATCTCATCTTTGACCTGCAAGGAATACCCAAACAGCCCACACTCTCTAGATTAAGGAAATACTGTGCTTTTAAAGAACTGCCTTGGCTGGCACAGGCCCTCTGAACTCAGGGGCTGGGTAGTGCTTTTCTGAGCTGCCCACCATCCTGATGAAGTTGCTACAGTGTTGGGGTTCCCTGCAGGTCAGCAATCCCATCTCCCACCAGCTCCTAGGACCCTGTGGATGGTGTTCTATTGTAAATCATTACCCAACATTTATTTATGAAGAATAAAACCTGTGAGGACTTAGACTTGACACTGTGCTTACTCTCAAGTGCAAAATATACCACAAGCATCTTTTAACATCAGCAAATGAATATTTCATTCATTATTTTAAAGGTATATAGATTTACATGGGTATCCTAAATAATCTCTTTCTATATATATATATATATGAAAACATAAACAAAAATATGTACTGGATTTTTTTAAATTTGAGAACTATTTAAAAAATTTCTATTAAAATAACAGCATTTGATATTCTACCCAAAGGGTTATAAGTGTATTTGCCATTATCCTCAAAAACTCTGAATTATCAAAATTTGTCAATCAGAATGGTGAGCCACTAAATTGCGCTCTCTTGTTTCCTTTTGCCTGTTGTATACTAATTGCCATGAATTTCTTCTCTTTGAACTCCTTATTCATATTTTCACCTACTTTTTAAATTAACAGTTTTCTTCATTTAAATCAAGGATAACAGCTCTTTGTCATTCATATCTATTATAAGTACATTTTTATCAATACACCACTTGTCTATTAGAATTTAAATTTGAGGAGGGAAAAATTTTAATTCACTTTATGATTTCAAAATTATCTTACCTAAAAATATGCACATATCTGTTTTTAATACTTTTTACTCTCATATTAATGTTTTAATTGGTGATGTAACATTTGCTCTGCTCTACATAGGAAACGAAAGACTTAGGATTTTATAAAACTGTGTCTTCCTCCAACTTCTATGACCAACTCCACAAATGACCTTTTTCTGCTAAAATCTGAGATAGACTACAAACTCTTTGACCACCTTTTCTTTTTCTGCTGTTTAAAAAAAAAATCTAAATACTTTTCCCAAGGTCTGTATTTTTATAGGAGAAATCTCTTGGTGGTGTACCGATTTGAACAGTTCCCCCATGTGTCTATTTAGGAATGCCCAAGGGGCTGCGTGGTTACTCTTGATATGGTTTTGCTCCTTCACAATGCCTCAGATCTGGAATGAGTCACAGACCTCTGGCTACAGCAGAGCCACCACAGCCCAACCTCAAGCATGCTGAAGCTGTTCATGGCCATGCAGACTCCATTCTTATGGTCTCCCTCTATTATTT
>NW_026012954.1:0-2645 GCF_001458135.2 Marmota marmota marmota | reverse complement strand
AAAAAAAAAAAAAAAAAAAAAAAAAAAATCCCCCAATCCAAAACACTTGAAATGGTCCCAAGCATTTCAAGTAAGGGATGTTCACTCTATGTGAGAAATTTTATCTAGGGTTCTGTGATTTGTCTTTCAGCTCTAATATCTTAAGATTCTAAGGGATAAACCTCCAAATCAAGAGATATGACTAAAAGAATTGTTGAAGACTTATAAACCTACCGACACAGTTGTTTATTTTTGCTTACCTGAATCACCTAGAATTAGATTTAGTTGTGCCTAACACAAGAGTACCACGTGGAGAAGGGTCACATCTCTACGTAAGTTGTGCAGTTCTCAGGCAGCTTGCAGCTGCAAGGTCCCCCCCCCTCCCCCATTGTTCCAGATGGCAACAGGTGCCCCAGTCGTCATATGTATATTCTGCCCAGAATGATAAATAGGAACTGGAAACAAAAGCATGAACCACCTAGATAATCATTTTTTAAAAAAATAAATTTCCAGGAATCCCCACCCAGTTACTTCTGTTTATGTCTGTTAACATCAGCAGTTGTGAGGGAGGCTGGGGAATGGAGTATTTTGGCTGAGTACATTGTGTCCACATTAAACTCAAGTTCTTTTAATAAGGAAGAAAAGAGGATTTCTCTCTCACTTAAAATAGTTTTGTACCATGCTGCTAGGTCCTACAGAAGAGCCCCTCCAATATGTCCAAATAATTCATTTGCATCTTTTAATCATGTGTGATGGTTGATGGACAAGTTTCATTGGATTTGAAACCTATTCCTTGAAAACCAAACCCTGGCACCTAGTCCCTCTTAGGGTAAACTTAAAAGTTCATTTACATTTAAAAGATAATCCCCTTTTGTAAGTGGCATTAAAAGTAAAAGAAAAACTTTCTTTTTCTGTGTGATATTTTTTAACATAAAATTAACAATGGAATTTTATTTAATTGAAAATTAAGTTCTAAAAGTCTACTTTCCTAAAATCACCTGTATTTACAAAAAAAAGACAATTAACTAGATTTTCAACATTACTAATTTTACTGAAATTTAAAAAACAGAGGATTTGCCAGGTGCTTTTGTGCATGCCTATAATC
Source organism: Marmota marmota marmota (assembly GCF_001458135.2). NCBI lineage: Eukaryota > Metazoa > Chordata > Mammalia > Rodentia > Sciuridae > Marmota > Marmota marmota. The sequence goes on along the minus strand of NW_026012954.1, from coordinate 1,561 downwards.
CCAGAAGCTCTGGAGGCTGAGGCAAGAGAATTGTGAGTTCAAATCCAGCCTCAGCAAAAGTGAGGCACTAAGTCATTCAGTGAAACCCTGTCTCTAAAATAAAAATACAAAATAGGGCTGGGGATGTGACTCAGTGGTTGAATGCCCCCGAGTTTAATGCCTGGTACCAAAAACAAAACAAAACTACATTTAGCATACTTAAATATTCTAGATGAACCAATAGTTCACACAGTTGCAAACTGTGTCTACTCCTAGCTAACTTAACCAAAGGTGAACTTATTGGAACTATTCAGGTAGTTCACAAAATGCAAAGTGGGAGTGGAAAACCAGGCTTTGAACCCAGACAGATTTAAGTCAGGTTAGGAGGTAACAGCACCAGCAACCATGCAGCAATCTCATTTACCACCATCACTGAATAAATGCTCTCCAGCTGTTTGTCAAAGTTTGCTGTCCTCCACTCAAGGATAATGGCTAGAGACCCAGAATCTTGATGGCCGAAAGGACATGCCCATTTCTTAGTCAAAGGACGACTGGGCCGTGTTCTTTGATTAACAGGAACCTTAGCAGTTCACAAAGGTAAGTGAGGTAATTACCCCAAAGGGTACTGCTTTTGTCTGAAATAGGATGAATAGATGCTGGGGGCTCTTTAAAAAGCAAATAAAACTACTATCACCATGATTTTTTGACTTTAATGTGCTTATGAATTTTCTGGGCTTCTTATTAAATTTTACATTCTGATTCTGACCCAGGACCTGAGATTCTTGGTTATTGGTAAATAGGTGATTCTGCTGTCTGCCTGTGGACCATAATTTGAGTAAAAAAAACTAATGGAAGTGAATACCAGAGAGGCAATTCGATTCACATTTCCTTACATTCATAAATATGTATATATTAATTATACTTCAATTAAATAAGTGGAACAATTCCCATATGCATTTTGTATTTGTTTGAGTTGTAATATATCTAAATATATTGATATGTAATATACATATTTATATATACATATTATATATGTATATATAATATACACATAGAGAGAGGGAGAACCTAAGTCTAAAAGTGTAACTTACTTGCATAAATATACCCAGGCAATCAATACCAAACATCACTTCCTACCTATAAAGTTTTCTCCCATCTCTTTCCTTTGTTTCTCTTTCCTTCAAGAGGGCACTGCTATTCTGATTTCTAATCTGATTTCTATCTCCATTGGCAAGTTTTGGCTGTTCTTGAGCTACATATAAATGGAACCATGTAGTGTGTACTTTTGTGTCTAGCTTATTTTGTTTAGCATAATGTTTATTATGTTCATTCATGGACTTGCAACTGGCATTCATTTATTCATATTGCTGAGTAGGATTCTGTTGTAGGAATGCACCACAATGTATTTTACTCCCCCTTTGATGGACATTTAGGTTGCATTCAGTTTTTTGCCATGATGAATAAAAATGCTGTGTATATGCCTGGACAAGTCTTTTTTTATGAGCTATATTTGAGTTGTAATATATCTAAATATACTGATATGTAACATACAATATATATTATATGTTATATATATATATAT
>NW_026012953.1:0-2645 GCF_001458135.2 Marmota marmota marmota | reverse complement strand
TATATATATATATATATATATATATATATATATAAATACACACACACCACACATATTTTATTTCATTTCAATTGCTTTTTTCTTTTCCTGTTTCTTATTTAGCTGCAGTTTGATTTTGGCAGAGTAAATTTTTATGTGTGTTTATTTTGTTTTGGTCTTTTTCTTGTTTATTCACATCTTGGCTTTTGTTCCTCTTATTATCCCTTCTTTATTTGTTTACCCATTAATATCCAAATTCTTCTGTTCCCTCTTCCTTCATTTTATTACTTCAGTTATTTTTTACTCCTCCATCTTCCTACCCTTCATCTGCTATCTCCTGCTTCCCTTCTGCTTGCTTTTTAAATACTTCAAGTTTTCTGTTGCCTTCCTACTGTATTTTCTCTTCACTTAAGGGGCTGTAATTCCTCTATCTGATAAAACTAGGTAGTATATGTAATTTATATCACACACATGGTGTAGTGATTATTAATACAGTTGGTGACTTTGCAGACACCTGCTGATCATTGTCTGATCTCATTCATGGTTGTTCACGGTTGATACTGATGGTAAATACTGACCCCACCATTACTCTACAGGTGGTCATTATTATTACAGACATCAAAGTAGACACTGGACATTTATTTTAAGGTTTCCAACAGTTGCTAATAGCACTGTAATTCCTTGTTCTCCCTTTTTCTAAGAGGAGCTTGGAAGAGATTGAATCACTTCAAGCTCACAAAAGAAAGATCTTTTTGCTGAACACCACTCACAACACAGCCTTAAAACATCAGCCTTCACTCCCCACATACACACATATACACACTTATCCCACTTGAGTCTCAAGAATACTTCAACACATAGGATAGAGTAAAGAATAAAGCAATCCAACAAGAAGGCACAAGTAGGAAAAACTCAAACATGACCTCAGATCCCACTCTCGGACATCTACTCATGCAGCTGAAACAGAGAGAAGCCTCTAGGAGAAAAAAGATAACCAATGGGCAAATGTAAAAAAGAAGAAGAGGAATCCAACACAACTCATGGGCAAGTCCAATACCTATGAAAACATGAGGAATCAGGCCAAAAAATCTTCGCCCAAATTCACAATATCCCAACAACACAACTCATAGGTATGGAAGTGGAAGGAATTCTAGAGAAAGATGATAATAACTGATTACTACAATGTTCAGTGAACTTAAAGAAGATCTAGGGAATAAATTAAGAAAGCTAATACAGAAGATGAAAGAACATCTCAGTGAAGAAATAGATACTGAAGAAAACAAAAAACAGGCGGAACTCTTGGAAGTGAAAGACAATGAATCAAACTAAAACTTTAAGCCCTGAAAACAGAACTTTAAGCCTCGAAGACAGAGTATATGAACTTGTATATGAACTTGAATGCTAAATATAAAATAAAGAAAAAAAAGACCATGATCAGAATATACAAGAACTCTGGAACAACATCATGAAAACAAAACTGAGAGTTATTGAGATAGAACAGTACATGGAGATACAAGCCAAAAACATTAAGAACCACTTCAGTGAGATAGTAGCAGAAACTTTTTGTGACCTTAGAAATGAGATAGACATCGACATACAAGATATATATAGATATAGATAGATATAGATATATCTATATCTATATCTATCTATCTATCTATGTATCTATCTATATATTAGAGTCTGTAAACAAGTCAAGATGGTGCCTGGCATTTTGCCAGAGGGAGTGGTTTGTGAAGTAACACCAGCGAGCCATTAAGTGTGGAGATTCCTTATTGGTTGACTGCTGTATCTAGTTTATGTTAATTAAGATAAGCTGTGTGGAATGTATATATACCCCTCCTGTCCTACAATAAATGGCTCCCACTCCTGCTGTATCAATGTACACAAGTTGTTAGTCACCCCCCCGGTTATTTTGCTGCAGCGGGACTGCGGCAGATGGTGGCCCATCCGGGGAGCCCCGGGACACTCGGGGGTAAGTGACGAAAAAAAAAAGCTGCCCATCCCTAGATTGGACGGGAGCAAATCTGCTCGTCCCTAGGCAGATAGGGCGAGAGGAAAAATGGCAATTTTGAGAAAATGGAGAGGATTGATACAGTATGTTTGTGTCTTATTTTGTCTTGAAATGTTGTATGTCTTTGTGACGAAAATATGGAAGGGGTGTTAAGTAAATTACTAAGGGAAGAAGGCACCCCAGTGGAACCAAGAGCAGTTAGGGCATGTGTTGATGGAAGCCCAGGAACTCTAGTCAGAAAGAAGTAAGTTCAGAGGAGGAAGGATTATCAGGAAAAAAGTTGCAGCAAAAGGCTATTACTGAATACTTTTCGTTACCAGAGGGTGTGTGAATCGGCTTGGCGGCTGCCATGTGCGCAAGCCGGTCACGGCGCAGCAAGGACTTTCCAGGCGGCCGCAGCCGGCTCTTCCACTGCCTTGAGCCCAAATCTAGACCTGACCTGGAGGCACAGTCTCGTGGGCTCTTGCTCCCTGTGCCCGGAAGCAGTTTGAGTCCGGGACACTCCCCAGGCCCATTTGGGGCTGCCTGGGACACTGCAGCCTGCAGAAGAGGCTACCACTACCGAGTCCCAGAAGTTTGATCATTTCCAAGGCCAGTAACTACAATGGTTCTCCCACACCTGGAAGCTAATGAATAATAAGCACTATTAAGG
>NW_026012952.1:0-2646 GCF_001458135.2 Marmota marmota marmota | reverse complement strand
GTCCTTGAATTATCTGACCTAGATATTGAAAAGGAGGCACCTTTTGAATTTTTTGAGGGGCTATGCATAAACCCATTGCTGTAAGCGAAGTCTCTAACTGAGTAAAAATTTTTGAAAGTACCTCTGGATTAGCATGAGCCAATAATATATCATCCATAAAATGAATAATATACGCATCAGGAAAGCTATTTCTTATGGGATCTATCACCTGGTCTACATATTTTTGGCACAGGGTAGGACTATTATGCATTCCCTGTGGGAATACTTTCCAGCAATATCTTTTAACAGGTTCCTTAAAATTAATTGCTGGGACAGTGAAGGCAAATCTCTCACAATCTCCAGGATGTAACCTTACAGAGAAAAAAAAACAGTCTTTTAAATCTATTACCATCAAGCTATAGTCTAAAGGGATGGCTGTGGGGGAGGGAAGTCCTGGCTGTAATGATCCCATAGGTCGAATTGCATGATTTATCGCCCTTAAGTCCTGTAGCAATCTCCAATTTCCTGACTTTTTCTTAATAACAAAAATAGGTGTGTTCCAAGGACTAAGCGTTGGTTCAATATGACCAGCCTGAAGTTGTTCCTCAACTAACCTATGAATTATTTTAAGCTTTTCCCCTGAGATGGGCCACTGAGAAATCCATATAGGCTCCTCTGTGAGCCAGGTGATTTTTTCAGCTGTCTTAGGGATCGGGGAAGTACTCAGGGACCCTAGTAAAAATTTTGGCTTGGAGCATTTACGAATCTTTGTCGTGGAGACTAGTTTGTAAACAGATACTCTTCCTGAAAGTTCTCCTTATCATCTCCAGGAAAATACCTCTGATTAACTTCCTCAACTGACCTTATAGAGTTTGGAGTAACTAATAATAATCCCATCTTGGCTAAAATATCCCTTCCCCATAGGTTAGCTGGTAAAGACTCTAACACATAAGGCTTAAATACTCCACTGTTTCCATCGGAATCTTCCCAACGGAGATAGTTGGCACTTTGAGCAGGCTGTGAAACCTGTCCTATTCCCTCTAGGTTAGCTGGTGCTACATGCAAAGGCCAGTTCCTAGGCCAGAATCTACTAGAAAAGACATATATATCAGCCCCTGTGTCTACAATTCCTAGGAACTTTTTATTATTAATTTTAAGCTCTAATAAAGGGCATTCTTGTCTCACTAGCTGCGACCAGTATACTCTGTCCGGCGGTTTAGAAACTGAATCTACTGGTGGGTGTCTCCCTGAATCACAAGGCAATAAAATCAATTGGGCAAATGTATCCTTTGGAGTGAGCCTTAGGGCATAATTGGACTTTACAGTAACATTTAATTGTCCTTTAAAATTTGAATCTGTCACACCAGGTATCACCTCAATGGCTCCCTTTAAATTATTACGTCCCAAAATTAAACCTATAGTATTATCAGGAAGCGGTCCGAAAATCCCAGGAGGGATTTGTTCTGGCCCTGTTTCAGGATTTAATTCAACTGTCCTTGAAGGTCCTAAGAAAACTGTCTGCAATCTATGTTCCGATAAAAATCGCGGGCTGTCCTGGTCGGCACCAGTGACGTCACACGGTGCGACCTCTCCTCAAATTCCCCGTATTGTTGCTCGGCCCGGGGAGGGGCCGACCGGAAGTTTTTTGTCCTCCCGCTAGGAGGAAATGACGGCGAGAAGGCGGGCTGATCCACGCCATCTTGATTCGCCACGTGGGGTTGAGTCCTGCAATATCTATTACCGCCAGTAGATGGAGCCCTGAACTTAAAATTGCGCATGCGACACGCCCGCGCAAAATGATTACTTCTCCCGCAAATGTAACATTTTCTGCGGGGCTTTCATACTAAATCCTGTGGTTTTAAGGTTTCTTTTAGTGCCGCGGCTAGGGCTACTGTCTTCAAATGGGTAGAGTCTATGTCAGAACATAAGCGAATAAACTCAGAAATTGTCCCTTTTTTACGGTGCGGCCTAAGAACATCTTGACAATACTTATTTGCATTTTCAAATGCCAATTGCCTAACAATGAACTCACTCGCCCCCAGGTCCCCAATCGACCTGTTTGCAGCCTGGTACAATCAGGCTACAAAATCTGAGTAAGATTCACTCGCACCTTGCCTGATTTTGGTAAGAACTAAATTGGATTGGTCCTTGGAGACGATCTGTCTCCAAGCACGTTTTGCACAATCAGTTATTGGATTGTATACTACAAAATTATAATTTAACTGTCTTTTTATATCAGTAAATTTATCTGTCCCTAGCGTCTTTGTTTTTAAATGGCTTAAGGGAAAAGGAATTAACTTAGCCTCAGGCGGATTTTCCATTTGAATAGACTTAATAGCCCTTTGCAAGCCTTTTAACAGGTCTTCAGGGGGCCACGAACTTTGACCCATATATTCAAAAAGACAAACTTCTAGAGCCGTCCAAGTTTTCTGAATACTTTCTATGCCTCCAGGTAGTTCATTAGAAAAATAAACCTTTTGTAACTTTCTTCCTAATTTCTCCCAAGTAGATAAATTTGGAGACTCTTGTTCACAAAACCAAGGACAATATTCACCTACAATCTTTAAGAATTGTAATAACTGAGCTTTCTTTATCTGTTTTCCTTTCTGATTAATTATACTGTCTAAAATAGTCAGATACATTTCCTTATCCGTAGAAGTTGAATTT
>NW_026012951.1:0-2646 GCF_001458135.2 Marmota marmota marmota | reverse complement strand
CCGACCTTATATGGACTAAGACCTCTTAAACTATGAGCTCTCAAATAAATGTTTCTCCTCTACAATTGTTCTGGTGGGGCCTTTTAGCACAGTAGGGGAAAAGCTGACTAAAACAGAAATTGGCACTGAGAGGTTGGGTCATTGCTGTGCTTAACCTGACTATGTGGTTCAGAAGATTTTTGAGCTCATGGAATTGGTGGGAGGAATTTTGAGAAGCTTAGCAATGCATGCTGGAAATGCTTTAGGTTCTTGTAAGTGGAGCTTAAAGGCAAATTCTGGTGGGAGCTCATAAGACCAGAATGCCAATAAGACCACAGTCAGTGAAGACAGGGCACAAGAGGGTTCAGGAAAGGAGGGCTGTAGTAGAATTTGGAGTAGAGGCCATTTGTGTTATGCTCCTTGTGAGAAGTTGATTTTTTTTTTTTTTTTTGCCCATGTCCAAAGACTTTCTGAGGCTTATTTTAGAAGCAATGAACTTCTTATTCTGGTGCAAGAAATGTCTAGGCAGCATAACAATCACGAGGTGGCATGGACATTGCTAGTTATCTTTAGCCAAATTTATTGTGATAATCTGAGCAGAAAGCAGAGAAGAAATATTTGGAAAAATTGAATTAGAAAGCCCTGTGTAAAACTAGGCCTAGGAAGTTTTTTTCAATATGCTCAGCCACCCAGATGCTCAGAGGCTGCTGCAGCCAGGGACTCTGAAGCCTTTGCTAATGCTCAAGATGGTGGCAAACCTTGGCCTCAACCACATGGTGCTTGTTCTGCAGATATGCAGAATGCTGGAGTTAGGGATCAACGATGCTTCAACCAAGATTTTAAAAGAAGGCTTAGAAGGCCAGACAAAGTGCAGCAGGGTACAGAGTCACTGTGGGCATCCCCTTGAGAGGTCAAAGTTTAAAGACATAAAGAGGAAGCTAAAGTTGCAGCCGAGAACCAGGAGATTAAGAAATGTCAGGAATGTGAGACATTGTTCTAGGAAAGCTACAAGAATTGAGCAGAGACAAGCCAACAACAAGGCCACTTGGGCTGCAACTAACAAGGCCACAGGGTTGGAGGTGCATATGCCCTTTGAAGAGACACTAACAAGTCATGAGTCCAAGGTTCTGGATGTGGAGTTATAGGACTTGCTTGCCCTACTGGATTTTGGTCTTGCTTTTGTCTTATCCCTTCTTTCTAGGCCACTAATTTTGTGAATGAAAATGTTTATACCATTATATATTGGATACTTGTAGATTGCTATTACTTTTGTAGGAGCTCTCAATACAAGATTTTCTTGAGTCTCAGAGAAGACTTTGGATTTGAACTCTGAGCAATCATGGAACTGTTGAGATTGTGGAGACTTGTGGAAAGGGATAAAATGTATTTTGCATTATGACATGGTTTTGAGCTTTTGGGGGCCAGGAGTGGAATGTTTTGGTTTGGATGTGATGTGTCCCCCAAAAGCTCACATGTGAGACAATACAAGAAGGTTCAGAAATGAAATGATTTGGTTTTAAGAATCTTAGCCCAGTGATTTAATCCTCTGATAGGGATTAACTGAGTGGTACCTGAAGTGGTATGGTACAACTGGAGGAGGTAGAAATTGGGGAATGGCTTTGGGTATATAGATTTTTCTATCTGCTTTTTGATCATCATGATGTAAGCTGCTTTGCTCTACCACACTCTCCCACCATGATGTTTAGCCTCACCTCAAGCCCCATGGAATGGAGCCAGCCTTCAATGGACTAAGACCTCTGAAACCATGAACCCTGAAATAAACTTGCCTCTTCCATGATTGGACTGGATGGGTCCTTTAGTCACAGTAGTGAAAAATCTAACAAGGTCATAGTTTTTAAGTAATCTAGGTATATTGTAAGAATTAAAGTAGGTGAATATGAATGTTTACAAGTTACATAATTAACTTTCCCTTGTGTTTACAACAGTAATTGAAACTTACATAAGTTATTTCTGAGTTAAAATACTGAGTTTTAATTGTTAAAAATGAGGATAAAATCACCTAATATTGACTTTTAAAAAATTTTATAAAAATATATTTTATTTTATTATTACAATACAGAATGAAATGGCACCTTATAAATTTCTGATCTTTGTAGGATTGTAGCTGTGTCACTTAATTGCTAGTGTGAGTATAGGTTAATATGTCACTTCACTGCTGTTTGAACTATAAATTTTTAAGCATGGCTTTGTTTGAAATATAGCTTCTAGGAATGTAAGCTTGCAGATATCTTGAGAAATTGCTCCATGTGGTAATGGCTACTTCCAGATATCACTTGCAGATTTTTCTCTGCCTTTGTTCTGCTGCTGTAAACTGTTTATTGCAAGAACTTCCACTCATGGTTTTTGGTCATGAATTCAAACCCACCAATGTTGTAATGGTTAAGAAAGGATGTCAATTTTTTCTATAAAAGCCCTGTGTAACCTCAGCTTGGGACCCAGAATTTCAGAGCTCATCTGGGTCTTCTGATGTAATAAACCTGAGTTTTCCTACCATCTCAGTTTTGCTTGTGCTCTTGCTGAATGTGATTTCCCCAGCATACATGTTCTCTTTCACATTAAAAACAATTGACCTAGGGAAGCATATATTTCTCTAATTCATATAATATGTATTCAATTGTTGGTATAAGTCAAATACTTTAAATATTG
>NW_026012950.1:8154-12058 GCF_001458135.2 Marmota marmota marmota | reverse complement strand
TTTCCTACAGACTATGTGTAGACTATACATAAAAGCAGCTGATTTAGTAATGTCTTAGATAATACACAAGAGGGTATTACTGAGTTATAGAAGTTGAGGGCAAAGAGACCTCCATAGAAAGTGTTCATCTAGGTACTTAATGTGGCCTCAGATGAGATATTTAGCTGATATTAAGTAATGGTGAGTCCCTGATAAAGCCCAAGAGAAGAATCAGTTTGCAGTCCCTTCCATTCAAAGAGCATCTAAGCTAGCTTTGTATAGAAGCCATCAAGCTAGCTTTCATTTGCCATGTCTTTTGAATTCTTCACCCTGCATCTCTCAGCCCTAGAGAAACGAGAGGAAATCTACTGAAGGGGGAAAAAAAGTGAAGTCCTAGAAGACAAGCAAAACTCCAGGCAGAGAAAAAGAGAAAAAACCTAGCATATTTTCTTTCTGACAGCAAGCAAGCAGCCCTAAGTACAGAGCTGGAAGAGGGGGGGTACCTGGCTTCTAAAACTTTTGGGGATATTTTAAAAATATTGCTCTATCCTGAATATATTAATAACTATCAATGAGGAGCAAAGGACTCTCTATGACATGAAAGTGGAAGTTCATGACATGTCCTAATTTTATTACAAAGGGTAGGAAAAAATGAACCCATTCTGTAGGCTCTCTATTCACCTCATTGATTGTTTCATTGGCTGAGAAAAAGCTTTGTCATTTGAATCCATCCCATTTATTGATTCTTGGTTTTAATTCTTGTGCTACAGGAGTTTTATTAAGAAAGTTGGGGCCTAAACCAACATGATGGAGATTTGGGCCTACTTTTTCTTCCATTAGGTGCAAGGTCTCTGGTTTAATTCCTAGGTCCTTGATCTATTTTGAGTTTTGTGCATGGTGAGAGATAGAGGTTTAATTTCATTTTGTTACATGTGAATTTCCAGTTTTCCCAATGTACAATTTTGGTGCCTTTGTCTTATACAAGATAACTGAAGTTATATGGGTTAGAATCTGTGTCCTCTATTCTGCACCATTGGTCTACAGGTCTAGGATATACAATCAATCAACATATGAAAAAATGTTTAACATCCCTAGCAATTAGAGAAATTCAAATCAAAACTACTCTAAGATTTCATGTCACTTCAGTCAGAATAGCAGCTATTAAGAATACAAACAACAATAAATGTTGGCAAAGATGTGGGGAAAATAGGCACAGTCATATATTGCTGGTGGGACTGCAAATTGGTACAGCCAATCTGGAAAGCAATATGGAGATTCCTTGGAAACCTGGGAAAGGAACCACCATTTGAACCAGCTATCCCTCTCCTTGGTCTATACCCAAAGGACTTAAAAACAGCATACTACAGGGACACAGCAATATCAATGTTTATAGCAGCACAATTCACAATAGCTAAACTATGGAACCAATCTAGAAGCCCTTCAGTAGATGAATAGATAGGGAAACTCTGGTATATATACACAATGGAACATTACTCAGCAATAAAAGAAAATAAAATCATGGCATTTGCAGATAAATATATGAAGTTGGAGAACATAATGCTAAGTGAAGCAAGCCAATCTCTAAAAAACAAAATCCGAATGTTTTCTTTGATATGAGGATGCAGACACATAATGGTGATTTTGTTGGGAGCATGGGAGGAATGGAGGAACTTTATATAGGGTAAAGGAGAGGGAGGGGAAAGGAGGGGGCAAGAGGTAGGAATGATGGTGGGATGAGTTAGACATCATTACCCCTAAGTATATGTATAAGACACAAATGGTTTGAAAATACTCTGTGTACAATCAGTGTCTCTAAAAATTATGCTCTGTATGTGTAATATGAAATGAATTGCATTCTGCCATCATGTGTAACAAATCAGAAGAAACTTTAAATATATATATATTTTTAAAAAGAAGTGAAGGCAGAGCTCCTCCTCACAAGATAGTTCCAGTCAATATATTTAGAAGAAAAAATGATTAAATTACCATTTTCAATATAAAACAAAAAACAAAAACGAACCCTGCAAACACAATTTGAATGGTCAGAGGAGGATAAACATGAAGTTCCCTTCTGATGACATCACATCCAACAGGTCCTGCTTACTGAAAGTAGCAGTCATTAGACTTGATTTCATGTCCACAATTGAACAAAGAACAGAGCTTTCTGGGGTCATTCACACTTTTATGTTCTGATGCACATTTCAGGGAAATCTATGTGTAATGTCCTGTGTAAGCTGGGTTGGTTAGTTTGAGGACTGTTCATTTCAATCACAAACTGACTTATCTAATTGTTCCATTAAGAGCCAATTTAAAGGGGTTGGAGATGAAGCTAAGTGGCAGAGTGCTTGTCTAACATGTACAAGGCCCTTGGTTTAATCCACAGCACTTAAAAAAAAGAGAGTCCATTTAATTATGGAAGAAAAAAAGGATAAAGCAACAAAACTACAAATATCCAGGATCTTCTCTGGAAAGTCTAAGGAACCCAAAACTTCTTGGGCATGGCTTCCAAGCTCAGAAATATAATAGACAACTGTCGAATCTTTACTTGCTGGAGAAATGACTCTCAGGTGAGTGCAGATACATCCTCCAGTGATAGTGCTAACCTTCAGATTCCCAGGCAAAATTTGTGGACATGCCAATTCTATAAGTTTTGGATGGACCCTGGAAATGTATACAATCCTCCTCCCTACCATGTTCTCACATTTGAAAAAGAACTCCCCAAACATACTTGTACTCCTTTGGGAAACTTGAAGCCATCACAACAATACTGGGTCTTCAAAAGAAAAAGAAAAGCTATTTTATAAAGAAGAGCTCTGAGCCAGGTACAATGGTTCAGGCCTGTAATTCCAATGACTTGGGAGGCTGAGGCAGGAGGACTGCAAATTTGTTACACAGCTTCAGAAACTTAGCAAGGCCCTAAGCAACTAAGTGAAGCCCTCTCTTAAAATGAAAAATAAAAAGGGGTAGGGATGTAGCTCAGTGGCAAAGTGCCCCTGGGTCCTATCTCCAGTACCAAAAGATAAAAATAAAAAATAAATAAAGAGAGCTACTTATATTGGCTTTCCATTTCACAGGCAAGCATGATTCAGAAAGATTATCACAGTCCCCAAACCCAGAGGCTGTAAGTTATCACAACCAATGTGGAAGTTGTCTGAAAGCTTATCTGGGGCTGATCCATTCTGCTCTTTTATGCATAGAATCAAAATATGAAAACCAGCTTCAGGCATTACTCCCTCCAGAGTTCACCATCAGTCTTGTCATAATAAGCGGTAACTATTTTTATATGAATCCTCTTCAGACTACAGACTAATCAAAGGTCTCCTCATAGCAAACGGAGGTTCAGCTTGGCAATAGGCATAAATATTTATGTTTAAAAATGGGCATTTTTAAGAACACCAACATATCTAAAAAATATTCTAATCTGTTGCTTTCCATAACAGTTCTCATGCTCTGAAGCCATACAGAGGCGTGGGCAGGAAATATTTGGCACTTTATTGCAATGCAAACTACAGGGATCATAAACTGGAAAGGCAGTGCATATGAACAAGAACAAAGGTAAAGAAGGAGCAGAGGAAACCTCCCCCACACAAGACACAGTGTCCTTGGTGGGAACTTAGCACTTTATTAATGTTCAGTTGAAATTGTAATTACTTTGGAATTATACAACTCTTTTTTTCTTTTGAGAACTAGAGAATCTTATTATTAAACCCAAAATGCTAACTTTCTTATTCAATTCATTTTCACAATACCATATTAGGAATATCCTAAAGCCCTTGAAAGCCTAAAGGTTATTTCAGCTATTGACTAATGGATTGAAAATATTGTCCCTGCCTTCCAAGAGCTGATGGACAGTGCAGCTAGATAGAGAAGACTTATACACAAGTAAAATGTGCAGATAGACCATCAAAAGAACAACAGGGAGTTT
>NW_026012950.1:0-5312 GCF_001458135.2 Marmota marmota marmota | reverse complement strand
TTTTTTTTCTTTTTCTAAAAGAAAAAAAAAAAACAATATACAGCAGATGTTGCTTGTCCAAACTGAAAGGCATATATCACATATCACTATTTTTAGATCGCACAGTCCCAGCTATTAATACATTTCCATTGTGAACTTACAGTTATTTCTGGACTAGAAAAAAAATGAAGGAGTTTACTAATGGAAAGTAAAAATAACTTTAGCATGCATTACAACATATAAGTTGCTACCATCCCTACAATGACTATGCCTCAGGTTCTTGTCCTATTTCTCAGATGATTGACTTCAGAGATGCTAAGTGACTTTCTAAAGATGAGATATCTAGTTATAATAAAGGCGAGACTCAAAACCAAATGCTTAATTTCCAAGGCCAATGTTCATTTCAATGCCCCCAAGGACTCTTTAAATTAAATAAGTAAAGAGATATTTTTCCCCTAAAACTATCTGTCATCTTTTTCTTTTTGTAAACACAGGATTCCAATTCATCTTGGAAAAATATTCTGATCCAAATATTTTCAAAACAAAAACAATATTTAAATTCTCCCATGGCTCATTAGTCATATGCAATTTAGCAGCACCTTCTTTGTGTTCCTTGTCTCCAAGACGGGAAATGTAGTTGACAAAACTATGAACATAAGAGTCATTGTTCCAAGGAAAAGCAGAAACCTGGGACATCAATGACTAGTTAAGAAACCAATTAATCAACTCCCCAAGCTTTCAAATTAACTTCTGTGTGGACTTTTAGATTTTAGATAAAATAACTGATATGGAAATATATACTTGCCTAACGACATTTTAATTCAAAGAATATCCACAAAATGACAACATATCAGGAGGTCTTTTTTCCTCTTATCCAGAGAATTTATCAGATCAGGAAGTTTTAGTTAGGTTAAATTTAACGGTGTTATTTCTAAAGGTACTCTGATAAACAATATGCTTCTTAAATGCCTCATAGCTAGATTTGATTATGTATAACTATATAGAAATAAATCTCAACTGTGTGTCATACATCCCACCAAGGGTCATTCTTCTATGACTTGGGAAATCTAATAAAAGCTACAAATCCATGGTTCACCTGGATATGAAAGAATTATCCATTCTTTTCAAGAAAATTTGGTCTTGCCTCAAAATTTCCTGCATCTTTATCAATTTCTGAGCATTTATAGCTGCATATTGCTTTTTATGATAATGGAAAGCAAATCAAATATTTGCAATCTCAATGAATCCTGACTCTTGAAGCATAACCTATTTTTGTCTAAACTGGACCCTAAAAAACACTCAGTCACTTTATCAACTTTTTATTTTTCTCAATTAATACCCGATATACCACAGCCTGGCAGGAGTGATGCACAGCAGAACAGTCATCAAATAAGATAACCTTATCTAGCAAAGTGAGGCTACTTTTGCATTGTAGTGTCTATTTCTGAATAATTCAAGTATATTACAGATAAAGTCTAAGATTTAAATGTTTCTTTTGTTTCATTTTCCAACTGTCTACTCCAATCTCAACCCAGTTTATATTTTCTAAATACTTATAAAGGCAAAGGCAGGGGAGTAGGAATTGCCTTGCATCAAAGTCAGAAATCAGGGTTGACTTGGGCTTCAGCATCACTGAGCTACATGACCTTCAGCCAACCTCTGATTTTCCTGGTTTCCACAAGGTTAAATTTTAGGATCACCAAGCCTTTTAAAGCTAATAGTCTTTGCTGCTAACTCACAAAATGAGAATGGAACACATTTTAGAAGCTCTCTCCCTTTTGTGGTTTTGACTCAATGCCAAATATGGAAATTGCATGGGAGGAGTGCAGTTTCCAGGTTTTAATGATAAATCCATGTGTGTACATGGCTCATAACTCTCATAATCTTTGGCTAAAGTGTATTATTCTAATGAAATGAGTACAAATGGGGTAAAGATTATATTTGGCTTAAAAAATATCCTTTTAATAAACACATATTTGGTTAATATGGGTTTAATTTTTATTTTTATTTCATACTTCATATTTTCATTCCAATTTTAAAAAATTAAACTGAATATTGATTTAACTATCACTATCTTTTATAAAATGTTAAACCAATAGTCAATTAATCAAAACCAGTGAGTTTCTCTCTCTTTTTTTTTCTTTTTTTGGAAAAGGTATTGAACCCAGGGTACTTAATAACTAAGCCACATCCCCAGCCCTCTTTTTTTAATATTTATTTTTTAGTTGTAGATGGATACAATATCTTTATTTCATTTTTATGTGGTGCTGAGGATTGAACACAGTGCCTCATGTATGCTAGGTGAGTACTCTACCACTGAACCACAACCCCACTAGCCCTTTTTTGTACATTTAATTTAGAGACAGGATCTCGCTGAGTTGCTTAGGGCCTCACTAAGTTACTGAGGTTGGCTTTCAACTTGTGATCCTCCTGCCTCAGCCTCCTAACCTGCTGGGATTACAGGCATGCACTACAGTGCCCTGCCCTAAAATCAGTAGTTTTCAACATTAGACTTAGCCAGCTTTAAAATCTCTATGCCCAGGCTGTACCTCAGACCAATCAGATTGGAGTCTAGAGGGAGAGCCAAGCACCAAGATGTTTTTAAAGCTACACTCCTCCCAAGCCACAGCTGATACTGAGAACAGCCATATAAATATTGCCATGTTTTCTTTGAAAATTACTATAAAATAAAGTGGCAATGGAGCTAGTTTTTCGATAGGCAATAGAAAAAAAAAAGGTCACTTCTTTATCCATGAGACACAGAGGAATAACAATTACTTGCTTCTTTAGAAATTCCAATTTTTTTCATTTTTCAAAATCTAAAAAGTTTGCCAAAATAGCTCATATCAAAATGAATACTGATAAAGTTAGATAACAGTTCTGATTCTTGTCACCTTGAAGAAACTCAAGAACACATTGAGCTGTCATACCATCAACCTTTGGCTGTCCCCATGATAGCATGACCTGGATTCAGGGTCATCTTTCTTCTACAGTTTCTCACCTGTGCTACAGGATGCTTCTCAACCCCTTCTACTCTATGTGAGAATAATAAAACAAAACAAAATAAAACTTGACTTCTAAGAAGCACATGATCATGGAAGACATTTCAATATACTTCTCCCTGCCTCATACAAAGTTTTCAGATAGCAGGTTATCAAAAGCTATTTGTGGACTGTTAGATAATCTAACTATATTGAATAATAGTCTAAAATAATATGCATCCTTGTCCCATGTTTTGTTTTGTTTTTTTCTGGCAAGAGACCCACGGCTGATTTAAGGATAAAAGGGTTTCCTGAGCACCCTGTGGGTGTTGCCACCAGATACTGCCTCACTCTGAAAGGTGATAGGGACATGGCCTTCATCCAATGCCTTTTGTTGAAGGAAGGAAGGAAGGAAGACCCACCTCATAATAAATGAGAAAGGGAGATGATAACAAAGGTTTTCCTTTTTTCTTTTAAATTGTAACATCAAGGTATTGGAAAGTTAGGTGATTTTCCAGTCTATATACATACAAGAAAATAAGTAGGGTGAAAGCTAAAATGTGAGAGGGCAATATGTCAATTTGTGGACACTTACCCCAGTCTCCCTCCTTCTTTTGGATTTAATTAGACACGCTTTTTTGTTGTTGTTGTCATTTGTTTAAGATGGGGTCTTGCCATGTTGCCCAAGCTAACCTCGAACTCCTAGGCTATAGCAATCCTCCTGCCTCAGCCTTCCAAGTAATTGGGATTATAGACATGTGCCACCATGTCCATCTCGGCTAGATACCTTGAAAGTCACTATTCTCTCAAACTTCTTAGCATTTTCTGGGGGTGGCCTATCTCTATGAGTTTCAGAGGGAACCAATTATACACATCAGTCTGAATACTTCACTTTCAGACTGGAAGCTGTTTACTCTGGATCATTTATCCTGGCATTGAAACCCTCACTATAGCTTGTGGTCTAGTACCAACCATCACAGATTGCCCAGGACCGAGAGGTTCCTAGGAAATGGAGCTCCAAGGACAGAAACAGGGAAATGTTCTGGGCAAACGGGGGAATGAGGTGCTTTCTGGGGATAAACCTGATTTAACATTACACAAGGGAAATAGAAATTTTGAATGCTTTGGGAATAGATGTTCAGGAATCTAGAGTGGGTGTTTCAGTCAAGTAGATAGGATCCACTACTAGATCTCAAATCTTTTTCAGATCACCAACTGGGTGTCCATAGTGGAGAAAGAGGGGAGCATAGGGTCTTGCCTGTCTGCTTTCTGACCATGACCCCAGGGTGCTCTGCAACCTCACAGGCACAGCTCCTATGCTGAGCTCCCTCACACTTTTCCCACTCTCTTCTCTCCCCTCTCTCTCTCTATCCCTCTCTTTCCCAATTTTCTTCTGTCTGCTCCCTGTCCTTACTTTTAATCTCTCTCTCAGTCTCCCTTTCTTTATCTCTTCCTCCCTCTTCTTTCTCTTTCTCGCTCTCCTGTAATGCATGTTCTTTATTTTCTCTCTCCCTCTTTGTCTACTCTTTTGTTCATTCCTAATGCTTTCTAGGATTCAGAATAACAAAAACAAAATTTAGTCCATTTACAAAAGGAATTTGGGAGTTTTTTTATTTGTTTGTTTGTTTGCAGTAGGTATTTGGTACCCAGAGGCACTTAACCACTGAGCCACGTCTTTAGCTCTTTCTTGTATATTTTATTTAGAGACAGGATCTTGCTGAGTTGCTTAGGGCCTCACTTAGTTGTTGAAGCTGATTTTGAACTCAAGATCCTTTGGCCTCAACCTCCCTCCCGAGCAGCTGGGATTACAATGGTGTGCCACTGTGCCCACCTGGGAGCTCTTGACATAGAAATAAAAAGCCAGTTATTTACTCAAAGTCTGTGAGGTTTTTTTTCACTTAAGGCATTCTTATTCATAATACTGATTCTCTCCAGTTGTGTGCTATTGTGCAGTTAATTTCATCTGTTCTATGTATTTGCTTATCTAGTTGCCCTAATCTCCTGTTTGACCAGTGCGGCAGCTTGAAGCTCAGGGGGTGAATCATTGAGCTCATAACCCCTGGATTAATAAGCAGCAGAGGAAATGGCAAAGACCAGATCTCCTGACTCTAAGACAAACACAGTATTTCATGTCAACTAGTTTCCAGTGATGCCTAGGGTGCAATAGGCCAAATAAACATATTAACTGTAAAGTCCAAACACATTTCCTAGGCTTCAACACTTATTCTTGGGGCTCAGGGTGGGGGGTGTGGATATTTGGAAATGTGCTTAAAAAAAAAGTCTGATTTCTAGTTCTTAGAATAAACTCTTTTTTTCTTTCCTTTTCTTTTTCTTATCCTAAAAGTAATTAAT
>NW_026012949.1:0-2646 GCF_001458135.2 Marmota marmota marmota | reverse complement strand
GAAATTGTAAAGTCTTTTCTAACTTCTTATCACATTTTCTTTTCCCCTAAATAACTAATTTTTTTTACCGTCTTTCAGATGTAATTGGTTTATATAGCTCCTGTCCCCACTAATCATTACTGCTGTGGATAAAATAGTTGACACCTGCTTTTTGCTTTAAAGCCAGATCAAGTTCATAGTTATTGTTTTTAATGTGGACAATTGCTGAACGCAACATTCCTCTTTAATGGTGGCAATTAATGTGAAAAATGTCATAGTAGGAACTGAGTATTTAATACTGTTTACTCTCTGTTGTTTGCAATTATTGTAAGTATTGTCTATTTCACCCCATTCTGTGAGGTACTATGAACCTGCTGGGACACTAAAAGTTCACATGCTAGAGACACTGCTGCTGAACTAAATATTCCCTGACATTACTCCAACTCACACAAGTAAGGGAAGCCTCACACCACCAACAAGGACCCCAGGAAAAAACAAGGAAGGAGGAAACTCAGTTCCCACCCATTCACACCTACTCATGCATCAAAACCAAGAGAAGTCCCAAAACAAGTGAGATGATTTCACACAAATGGACACACAAACAAAGAGCAGTAGGGGAATCTACCTCAATTGATGCAAAGTCCACAACTTCTGAAAACATGAGAAAACAAATTGCTCCCCAATTCCACAATCCCCCAACCAAGGATCCCACTTATAGTGAAATGGATGAAAGTCCAGAGAACAATTATAAAGATTATTAAAATATTCAATTAACTAAAAAAAAAATCTAAGGAAGGATTTAAGAGAGAAATTGCAGGAGATAAAAGACCACTTTGATAAAGAAATAAGAATAGTGGAATGAAAACCAGCAGAAATCCTAGAAACGAAAGACACAATCAAATCAAATCAAATTAAAAACTCAATTGAAAGAATAAGTAACGAATTATATTGCATAGAAAATAGAACCTCCGCCCTTGAAGACCAAACTTTACACTTTGAAGACAGGTATATTATCTTGAGTATGCAGAAGGCCATGAGGTGAAAAAATAAAGAACAGGACCACATTAAAAAAGAACTTTGGGATAACTTTAAAATACTAAACCTGAGAATCGTTTGAATAGATGAGAACATGGAGATACAACTTAAAGGCATAAAGAACATTTTTAAAATTTTTTATTTGTTATTTTTAGCTACACATGACAGCAGAGTCTATTTTGATATAGTTGTACAAGCATGATTATATCTTATTCTAATAAGGATCCAAGTTTTGTGGATGTACACAATGATGAGATTTACTGTATTGTATGCATATATGTACATTTTCTATGACACAGTTACAGAAAACTTTTCCTATATAAAAAATAAGGTAAATATCCACAAATATACCTAGTTAAATAAGAACCTCACGAAGACATATCATAATTTAAATTGCATAACAAAAATAAGGAAATAATATTAAAATCCACAAGAGAAAAATATCAGGTCACATTTAGTGGCAAACTAATAAGGCTCACTTCTGATTTTCCAGCTCAGACCCTGAAATCAAGGAAGGCATGGAATGAGATATTTCAAATTCTGAAAGAAGGAAAACTGGATAGCTATATGTAGAAAAATGAAATTAGATCCTCTTTTTCACCCTGCACAAAACTCTAATTGAAATAGATAAAAAATTTAAGAATTAGACTAGAAACTTTACAACTGCTAGAAGAAAACATATGTTCAACACTCCATCATATATGCTGGCTCCAATATCTTCAACAACACTATCAAACCACAAGACATAAAATCAAGAATAAATAATTGGGAAGGCATAAAACTAAAAATCTTCTGCACAGCAAAAGAAATGTTTAAGAGCACAAAGGGAGTACCTAAAGAATGAAAGAAAATCTTGACCACCTACTTCTATGATAGGGAATTAATATCCAAAATATGCAAATAACTCATAAAACATCACACCAAATAAAAACAAGTAACCCAATCACGAGTAAAAGAACCAGTCAGACACTTCTCAAAAGAAGAATAAAAACTGGCCAATAAATATATAAAAAAGTTCAACATCTCTAACAATAAGGAAATGTAAATCAAAACTACACTAAGATTTCTTCTCACTCTTGTCATAATAGCAATTATTGAGAATGTGAAAAGTAATAAATGCTTGTGAGGTTGTGGGGAGAAAGCAACACTTGTACATTGTGGGTGGGATTGCAGACTAGTACAACCACTATAGAAAGCAGTATGGAGATTCCTCCAAAAATTAGGGATGAAACCATAATATGATCCAGTTATCCCACTCCTTGATATTTTCCCCAAAGATCAATAATAGGCATACTTCAGGGACACAGCCACATCAATGTTTATAGCAGCACAATTCACAATAGCTAAAATGTGGAACCAACCCAGATGCCCATCAATAAATGAATGTATTAAGAAAGTGTGGTATATACAGTAGGGAATTCTACTCAGTCATAAAAAAATACAATTCACAGATCTTCTATATGTGCATGACAATGTAAAAATTAAACCCATTAATTTGAACCATATGTGCTCATAATAATAACAAAAAAAGAATTAATTTCCAATGCAGTAGAAAAAGAAGTAGGTCAAAAGGGAGGGAGGGAGGGAGGGAGAGAGAGAGAGAGAGAGAGAGAGAGAGAGAGAGAGAGAATG
>NW_026012948.1:0-2646 GCF_001458135.2 Marmota marmota marmota | reverse complement strand
TGGAGCTCACAGGGCATTTTAAGATCCCCACATCTCATCTGAAGGAAAGGCCCCCATGTCTGTCTGTCTGTCTGTCTGTCTCTCTCTCTCTCTCTCTCTCTCATGAAACCAGTGGGTGAAATGATTCTGTGACCCAAGGACAGTCAGAGCACTGAGGTGTCTGGGAACTCATCTTGCTGAAACATGTACTCCTGAGGAGACAGGTCCCCACCTGCTCCTCTGGCACCAGGTATTTGGGAGAGGTCAAGTCCCATCTCTATGGGTGTGAGGCTAAAGACTGGGTTGCTAAGGAGAAATCCTCCCGCAGGCATTTACAGGTTTTGCTGCCAACCTGTGCATGGAGTCTCCTGCAGGTCAGTCTCCTGCTGGTTCACCTGGGACAGGAGCAGAATGAACCTATGAATCTGCTGAAAAATCGGGAGAACCCGAGGCCTTGTGGCATCCCCTAAGCCCTCCCTTTGGGATCTCCCCTCTGGAGGTGACAGTGGCAAAGAGGGCCTTCTCACCTCATGCCCAACACCTATACCAGTTTATGGCCACAGCTAGATTGGCAGAGTGGAAAAGGTCAGTGGTCTTGGCCAGGGTCCAGGGGTGGTCTTGCCCTCCTCAGGGGTCTGGAAGCCTCTGCCCAGGCACACCCCACCACATCAAGCCCGTATTGACTTTTCACTTTTTATTTAGTTGTTTATTTTGCAAATTTACTTTCCAGAAACATACAGGTTGGCAGAGCTGTCCTGGAGAACAGATCCAGCCACAGGCTTATTTCCCCTGGAGCTGGGGATGGAGTCCTGGGCCTGGTGCAGGCAAAGCAAGCGTTCTGCCGCTGAGCTGCACCCCCCCTCCCCGCTTTAGTTCTTATGTGGGTCCCTAGAATGTGGCTGTGTCTGGGGAGCAGAGTGTGCCTCAGGGAGCGTGTCCCTGAGGCTGAACCGCCCTTTCGGAGAGCTGCCTGGGCATGTGATGTCGGGGAGAAGGCAGCCACCCACCGGGGGTTCCCAGTGAGTAACAAGTTTCACTCAGGGTTCTCGGAGGCCCTGGCAAGGCCCCAGGCGCTTAGAGCAGCTCCAATAAAACGTGAAGAATGGTTTCCGGAGCGTGAGAAAGGCGCCGGACGACACGCCCTGCGCGCGCGGTGCTGCCGCCCGAGTTCCACTGGGGGGCAGCAGGGAGCAGGGGCGGGACCGCCGATCGCAGAACCCGGTTGCGTGAATGAGGGGTTCCCTGGCCCAGGAGTCCGGCGGTAAAGCAAGAAAATTCCAAACAGAATACGTGCTCGCTGCTGCTCCGGTTGTGGAGAGTGAGCCCAGAGCAGAGCCGGTCATCTTGGTGTTCGGTATATTAGGATTTTTTTAAATAAATCTCAGGGAACATAGGACAAAGAACCAGCCTGTGGGTGGCGCGCACCTGCAGTCCTGAGCAGTCGGGAGGCTGAAGCAGGAGGCTCTCATGAGCCCAGGAGTTCGAGGCCAGACTTAAAAAAAGAAAAAAATCAAGAACCACCCCAGACCTCAAAACTCAAAGGCAGATCCAGGGGACTGATTTTTGATGGCTATAAACTCCTAAGGGTGAAAATGAATATTCAGAATGAAAGAAACATGTCATATAAAATGGGTGGTACTTGGAGATGCACGTCCCATCCGTTTGGTTTCTCTTTGAGCAATTTACCAGACACCCAAAATTCCATGGGAATTCTTCCTGGTGTCGTGCCTGGTCTCCCCTCCACCCCGGAACATCTGTTACTCCATGTCTGTGCTCCTGAGGGGCCCCAGGTTTGAGCCTCAGCAGCTCTGGGGTGAATCCATCTCTGCCCAACACTGATTGGACTTCTCAGACAGCAGTACCAGGATAATTGCCTTCCTGCGGCTTCGCCCCCACAGGCTGTGACATGCATTCACACACGCCCATGTCATTGAGGTGATGTTTTGGCTTCTCTTTTACCCTGTCCTTCCTATCTATCTGGTAAGCTTGATAAATTCAGATTTCCACACCCTACTCCAGAGGTTCTCTTGTCCTGTGTCTGAGTCAATAGTGGGACCACACACCACACCTGAGGCCGGACGAGCCTGCCTAGCAAAGATCCACCTGAGAATCGGGGTTGCAGGGGCTGGGGCAGAGTGGAGACCACAGCTTGCCACTAAGGGAACTGAGTTTCCACTTAGCAAGAGGAAAAGAGTTCTGGAGATGGATGGCAGCGATGGCGGCACAAAGAGGGGTGTACTCAATGCCACTGTACCGGGCGCTTAAAGATGGTGACAATGAGTCGGGCGGTATGGTGCATCCTGGAATCCCTGCCGCTCAGGAGGCTGAGACAGAAGGATCTCAAGGTGAAGGTCAGCCTCAGCAATTTAGTGAGGCCCTAAGCAAATATCAGCCCTAACCCTAACACTGTCTTTAAATAAAATAAAATACTTAAAAGGGCTGGGGATGTGGCTCAGTGGTTAAGTGCCCTGGGTTCAATCCCCAGTACCAAAAAAAAAAAAAAAGGGAAAGAAGAAAAAAAAGATGGTGACAAACTGGCAAATTTTAAGTTTACGTTAATTTTGCCACCAAAAATAAAAGCCCCATTCCATGCAATGGGCTTCTGACTTGATTGAAGTCTGCTGAAGCCCTCCTGGAGTTATCTGGCTATTGTAGGATCTGATTGGT
>NW_026012947.1:0-2646 GCF_001458135.2 Marmota marmota marmota | reverse complement strand
TTCAGCTGCTATGGGATGGTGGCTCTTACAGGTACTGGAAATCGTGTTTGTGGAGATAAGTCAATGACTTTCACTTGTGACTCCCTTGGGGTTGGCCTTCTGCTTTACCCAGCAGTTCATCATATCTTTGACTTTTAAAAAAACAAATCCAAGTGCAATGTGATCTGTGTGGCTGCCTCTTGTGCTCCTGGAAACAGCCTTTGTTTTACATCTGTGTGTCTCCCTGCATCTTTAGAGCTTTGACTGTTTCTGTTCTGACCAGTTGTTTTGTGCATGGCTCTTTGGTATTGACCATTATTTATTGTCAAATACCTTTAACTGTGTGGCAATGTTCTGTTAGGGTCTGTAAACAAGTCAGGATGGCGCCTGGCATTTTGCAGAGGGAGTGGTTTGTGAAGTAATGCCAGAGAGCCATTAAGTGTGGAGATTCTTTATTGGTTGACTGCTGTATCTAGTTTATGTTAATTAAGATAAGCTGTGTGGAATGTATATATACCCCTCTGGTCCTACAATAAACGGCTCCCACTCCTGCTGTATCAATCTACACAATTTGCTTGTCACCCCCCGGTTATTTTGCTGCAGCCAGACAGCGGCAATGTTCTAAGCTCTTGTTTGGCAAATAAAATTTTATGGCGCTGTTATATACTTTAGATAATGAAATCACAGTGATATGTCTTTAGTGAATTGTAAATTTGCAAATAGATATTTATTTTCTTTTGAAAATTAAAACTTCTTTCTGTCTTCAAATACAGATATTTTCCTTCAAAAGTCTGTCTGGTTATTTTAATTATTTTCCATGAGACACTCTCTTACTGACTGGGCTAGTGCTAACCAATTCATACAGTTTATAGTAGAAGTAAAGCAGAAGGATAAATAGTCACCTTTTTGGGTCTTCTCTACATTTTTTAGATGCATTCTAAGTGCTACTGTTGTGTAGTTTAATAAACTGGAGTATTTCCAGGAATAGAACCAAAGTATTTCTTTTATCATTAATGATCTGTGTATTGATATCATTGTTGAATTATTAATCTACTTGAGATCAGAAAAGAGATTAATAATACATGGTTTCAAAAAATTAATGATTAATTGTATTGTAACATATATTTGCACCATCCATGTACAAATCTTATAGCTCTATAGTTTAAAATATTTTAGTGTCACAGCTTAGGACTTTAATCAGGCTGTGAATGAATTCTAAAATTTTAACATGCATAATTTGATGAAAACCTACTATAGAAAAGAGATGCATTTCATAGAGCTGGATCTTACTTTCAGAAGCTAGTATTTCTTAGGAAGAAAACACTGTCAAATAGCTCAAGGGAAAAGTATATGAGTTTTTAGGGGTGAGAACGATTCTTATTTAAGCAGTTTTGATGATACCCAGGAGTGATATTCAATATATTTTTAACTGCATTGGCATAAGTACCAGTGAATCAGAGTGGCTAGAAGCCACAGTGCTGGAGGTTGGGTGGTCTGAGTGATTTGTGGAGGACCCCTGGGGAGGTCCAGTGATGTTTACCAAGAGGAATAGTTGTTTTCCACTGTAACAATCATTTTAATCATGAGAGCATGTACAGGTTATATTTGATTCATGGATGCTGCTGGGATTCATAAGAATCATCTTTCGGACTCCCTGGATGCCTATATCATTTCTCCTTGAGTCTTCTGATGTCTCCTTCAAACTCCTTATAGTACTATGATGGTGAATCCTTTTGTCAAGCAAACTGACATCTCTCAGTTAACAAGTTATGCACAGTAGCTTCTCTGGAATGAAGATTCCCCATTTCCTAGGGTAACATGTGTCAGAAAGTAAACACTAATCTTTTTTTTTTTTTAGAGGGGGGTACCAGGGATTGAACTCAAGGGCACTCAACCACTGAGCCACATCTCCAGCCCTAGTTTTTATTTTATTTAGAGACAGGGTCTCACTGAATTGATTAGTACCTTGCTTTTTGCTGAAAGTGGCTTTGAACTCACAATCCTTCTGTCCCCGCCTCCTGAGCTGCTAGGATTAGAGGCATGGGACACCACATCCAGCTTACCATTTTCTAAATATAGGATGCTACTGATTTCCTACAACACAATGCTTGCATTTTACAAAGAAAAATTATTCAGTACTAGAATTTTGGTAGGAAATGAAATTAAAAGTTGTAGAAAAGTGCACAAATAGCTGTTTCTGAACTCTGTAAATGTTCAAGAAGTACATGGGGTACTGCATCTGTCATCATCATCTCTAGTGATCTGGAGAATGATGACATGAATGGTGCAAAACTTTCTCACATTTAAATAAGTGGTAATACCAGGTGCCCATGTCACAGAATGGAAAGATTCAAAGGTAATTGCCCCAGACTTCACTTTTTAGCAGGGTGTGGTTTAGTATCTTATTACTATTTGATATGCTATCAAAGTTTCTTTGCCATTTTAAAATCCTATAATCCTTCAAAGAAAAATAATTTTTAAGAATTCTCACTTTTTTCCCTAGTTAAAAATGGAAAAGAAGAGTGGGAATTAATGGAACAGCATTTGATGTATGTTCTGTCTGTCCATTTAATGATGAGAATAACTCGATTAGTACTAAAGTGTGATTGAGATGCATATTCAGATGAAGAAAAGGCTCAGGAATTCAATTTGAAAGTAGGTAGCTTG
>NW_026012946.1:0-2646 GCF_001458135.2 Marmota marmota marmota | reverse complement strand
GTCCAGGCAAACTACCGACCTGGCCCAAGATGATGAGAGATGCAAGAAGCAAGGCACCTCACAAAGGGAAAGAAGGGAAGTGAAGGGGTGACGTGACGATGAGGAGATAGCTGGCGGATGGTGGGGTGGCACAAGGGGCACCAGGGGAGTGAGGTAGATATCACAAAAAAGGGCCTCCGCATTTGGCCCCACATGAAGAGATGCCATGTAAAGCCATGTGACACTACCCCACATGACAAACAAACACAGTCAGGGGCCCAGGACAGAAACCAGGCCTGAAGACTGGAGCGCAAAGGGTCAGGGTTCTGGAGGGCTAGGTTGGGTTAGGTGCTGTAGTCCGACTGGGCTGCCTAAGTCCGGCATGGCCAAATAACCAAGAGGTGACAAGCAACTTGAAGGTTGAAGCACGAACTAGTTCATTGCGCCTGGCAGTATGCTAGGAGGAGTGGTCTCTGAGCCAACGCCAGTGAGACATTACAATGATGAGGATACCTTAATGACTGACTGCTGTGTCTACGTGGTTTCAATTAAGTTAAGCTGTGTGTAATTAGTTGGGTATATGTACCTCTGCAGTCTGGCAGAAAAGCGGCTCCTGCTACCTTGGGTGCCCGCTACTTTGAGTTCTCAGTTCCTGCTGAGTTCACTCGCAATAAAGTAGTTCCTGCTTCAGCCTTCAAGTTGCTTGTCACCTCTCAGTTATTTTGTCCAGCCAGTCTTAGATAGCCCAGCCAGACTACAGCAGTTAGAGGCAGCATTCAAGGTGAGAGGACAGGGGAGGGAAGGGAGGGCATTAAGCAGAGGAAGGTTAGCACAAGGCCCATGTCCACTGCTAGCTTTCAGGGTTCTGGCAGCCAAAGGAGCCCAAGTGAGGGGCTGGGTTCTGTTTCCCATAGGAAACTTCATGTCACAGAGCTGGGACAATTTCACTCCTCTGTCCCAGGTAAGTAGATCCTCAGGGAGGCACCTGGAACAGAGCAGGGCTAGGGAGGTTAGGGAGAGGAGAGTGGGGAGCTGATTGTGCACAGAGAGGAAAGCTCAAGGCCCAGGTCCATGGATAGGTGTCAGAATTGGGGAGCAGGACCCAGGCTGAAGGAGCCCAAAGGGCCCAGGCAAAGGGCAGGGCTACTTTTTTCCCTTAGGGAGCCAAGGGGGCCAATAGACCAGGTCCACTCCCCTGGCGTGGGTGTGAATGCTGGGAAAGGGATCAGGAAAGGGTTCAGGAATGAAAGGAAGGTCAAAGAAGGGCACAGTGGGAAGGGCCAGAGGATGGGTGCTGGTGGGCTAGGGTCTGGAACCCAACAAGGAGCCCAGGTTAGGACCTACAGGAGGGCCCATGCCAGGAGAAAACAGGGAAGCAAAGGGCTGGGCAGGTGGGCAGTACTAGTGGACTGCAGTCAAGAAACACCAAGGGAATCATCCCAAGCAAGGGGCCCACAGTCAGTGCCCAGGCAAGCTCTGGGAAACAAGAGCCATCAGAGGCTCAAGCAAAGAGCCAGGAAAGGGAATGGAGAGCCAAGGGCTGGGGCTGGAGCAGGGGGCTCAGGACAGTGGACAAGACTTGGGTGAGAAGGCAGGGAAGCCAACAGGGGAAGGTAGGTACAGGCCCAAGGCCACTGACAGGTTTCAGGGTTCTGGGTACAGGATTAAGCACCAAAAGAGCATGGGCCTAGGCAAGGGACAGGGCTTTGTTTCCCATATGGTGCTCTGGCCCAGATTAGAATCCAGGGCCAGGGACCTGGCAAAGGATGCCTGGCAAGGAAGGGGGACAGGAGGAGGGCAACAGGAACGCATGGCGGGGGGTCCTTGTGGGTGCTCAGAGGGGCAAGACCAGGACCCAAGCCAGCAGCCCAGGAAAGGGACCCACAAGACCGATCATGGATGAGAGACCCAAAGAGAAGGAGACCCACAAGTGCCAGGGGAATTTGCGAGGGGAAGGCAATGAAGGGGTTGCACGAGGATCAGAAGACAGAGAAAAGTGCAAGGGGCACCTAGGGGAGCCCGCTGGTGGGAACAAGCAAGATACCCCCAGGTCAGACCCAATACAAAGAAACTCCAAGCTACTCTACAGGACATGAGAAAAGTGGTTAGGGGCTCAGGTGAGCAGCTGGGCCCTGGGACCTGAGAGCAATGGACCAAGGTTAGGGAAGGCTAGGTTGGGGTAGGGGCAGCATGCAAGGCGAGAGGGCACTGGAGATAAGGGAGGTGATCTCTCAGGGCTGGGTTGGAGCAAGTCACATGTTAACTGCCAGGCATCAAGTTTCAGGCTGCAAAGTGGACACAGGCGAGTGGCAGGGCTGTGTTTCCCACTGGGAGCATTCTGGGTGTAGAGGCCAGCCAATTCTGCTCCTCTGCCCCAGGTGAGTAGATCATCAGAGAGGGTCCTGGACCAAAGGAGGGGCAAAAGTAGGCACTGTGAGGTGATACCTGTGGTGCAGAGTTTGGGGTGGTGTTGATGGGCATCCAGGACTCATTTGAAGAGCCCAGGCTAGAAAAAAGCTGGGGGATGAGAGGGTCTGGGCAGTGCCAGGATACTTCAGCATAAGGGGAATAGAGATGAGTCACAAGAGGGGGGCAGTAAAAGGGCCCTTAAACCAAGGAACATGGATAGGGTCCTGGAGAAGGGTAGCCAGGGGATCAAGCTAGGAG
>NW_026012945.1:0-2646 GCF_001458135.2 Marmota marmota marmota | reverse complement strand
ACCACTTGCTCACCTGCTGGTGCACTGCCTATCTAATGACATTGCTTTCCCCTTCAGAGGCCCAGGGTGAGAAGGTGGCAGAAGGCAGGGCGGGACACCCATTGCCCAAGAAGAAGTCTTCAGCCATGGGAGACACCAGTAGGCCACGGAAACGCAAGTTTCCTCTCCTGCAATGCCGCCGAGGGGAACCTCTGAAGCTGCCACCACCTCTGTTACTGGCCTGTGCAGTGACTGCTGAGGACCTAGACAGGGAGGAGAAGAAAGCTCTGCAGCGCATCAACGGTCTTCTGATGGGTGAGACCCACGCCATTGGGAACAGCTGTGCCATGGCCCCACAAGCCCATGGGGGGGGGGTCCCCTCTCCACTGGGAGGAGCCAGGCCTCTGGCATCAGTGGGCCTCAGCCAGACCTTTCCCCATCCCCCCAGCAGCACAACCATGGTGGCCCAGACCCCAGTGTGGGTCAGCTCTGCTGTCTCTTCCCAGAGCCATCCTCCCATCACCAATCTTACAGGACCGCTCTCCCCCAGCCTGCCAATTGCTGCTTTGGCCCTTCCTCCCAGGCCCTCTCTCAGCACATTGGCAGGCTTGGCTGCACAGCCAGTGGCCCCCTTTGGGGTCACCCTCTTGAACCCACTATGCCTTCACAGCCCCCACATCTGGGGCCTCCCTCCACCTTGGGTAGGAGCTTCCGGCGCTCTCACCAGGGCCCAAAGCCCTACTGTCCTCACAGGCCCTCACCTGTAGCAAGCTCCAGCTCTCCAGCTGAAAGGGTGTGAGGACACATTCTGCAGGGTAAGCAGCCTCTCACCCCTGGAGCCACCGTCCCACCAAGTTCTGGGGTTCCTGGTGGGATGAAGCCTGGAGCCCCTAGGTTTGTCAGCTGTCATCAGCTTGGACACGTATGAGTAAAATAAATTGAAATAATGAGCAGAGCCTTCCAGGGTTGAGTTCTACATTGGTCCCTTCTATTACTACCCTCTCTAGTATGTCCTAATCTGTATACTACTTTGTGTGGAATATTTGATCTCCTGGTATCTGTCAGGTTCTCTGGGCAGTTGAGAGCATTTTATCTATTGATTTTTTTCTCACCAGACCTGAGCCACAGCGGGAAGCAGGTACTGAGTGGGAAGTCAGTGAGTGAGTGGTAACCTGCCCAAGGTCTATTTGAAACAAAAGAATTCAGACTTTATTTGGACTCCCCTCTATTTTTTTTCTTTTTTCTCTCAAATATTTACCTTGTCTTATGGGATTTCTGTGCTTGTACATGTACCTTTGTTCATAACTAAATTAAAGATTCTGTATATACACACAAAAAAAAAAACAAGAGAGGAAGATTATTTCAATTAGTGTTCATTAATTTAAAACTTAAGCCATAGAACAGTTTGGTCTAGTTTGGTTCAACTCTAGGGAGCTGGCTTTGTAAATAAAGGTGTGATCCTTGAAGCTTTTGTGATAAAAGTAATTTAAAATCACATTATTGACAATCATAATGAAAACAAATGCCTACTTACCACTCATGGTTCAGCTCTGGTGAGAACAAATCAATAGAGTAAAATGCTTTCGGCTTTTCAGAGAAAGGTTGTACCTGAAAAATACCAGGGGATTAAATATTCACACTGCTTAGGATCCATAAATGTATGGTTTGGGACATTTGAGAAGGCAGTTAAGAGCATCCAGAATTCAACCCTGAGAGGTCTCTGCTCAGTATTTCTTTATATTTCAATTAGGCCTTCCTTAATGTACATCATTTGCTCACCTTCTTGATCCCTGTGAAAAGTGTTGAAACTATAGCAATTAAAAATGAGGTCTCTGCATCAAGGAGCTCCTGGTCCATGGTTAAAACACCTCACATAAGATCCTATTTTGATCTAAGTTCTGCCATAGGTATGGGGAGAACATGGTGGGTGTACAGGGTGGAGGAGGAGTGCCTATTTTTACCTGTGGACATTTTGAAGTTGCCTGAAGTAAGGTTTAGAAATTGTTGCAAAGAATGAGACAGGAGGAAAGAGAATGTGCTGAGGAATTCTCAAGACTTTGAACATGTGGATTTCCTACATGATATAGAATTTGCTTGCTGTATCTCAGATAAAAACCTTCAAAAGGATAACTAATCTTGGAAATCATCATGGAAACCAGAGGATGTTATTGCCTAGGTGTACCTGACAACCTTTACGGAAGTCCATGCCCTGATTTCTCAATGATGATATTCTTCTTGCATGTATTGGAGCCACAGAGACCAATTCTTTATATCCAACTTTCTTCCCCCAAACTAATATCCCTAATGGATATTCAGCCAACCTCTTTAGGAAATATTGCTTGTTAATTTTTAGTTCCTGAGTTCCTATTCCCTTTTTGTAACAGCATCCTAATTCCTACTTGTGGAATTTTCACCCATTATAAGCAGTCTTGATAGAACAGTGAATCAGATGCCTGATCATTACACTATAGAAATTGAAGGGATCCCTGAAGACCTCTGGTCAATTTCCTGCTGTCCTCATCCTGTATGACCATAGGACAAGAATGTGTTCTAAGCACAGCCAATAGCCTTCTCTTCTAAGACTCTGAATCCTATAAGTGTGGTGACCTGCCATTCAGTGCCTCATTATTATGGTGGCACCTCACTACCCAAGTAGATTCCATCCTG
>NW_026012944.1:0-2646 GCF_001458135.2 Marmota marmota marmota | reverse complement strand
ACTAATCCGAACACAGACCCTGATTAGCCTAACCCTAATTTAGCCCTAAACCTAACCTAACCCTAGCCCTAAAACTTATTCTAACTCTCGTCCTAGCCCTCTTTCTACTTCTAACCCTATCCCTTACCATAATCCTATCACTTGACTTACCTTAGCCCTAACCCTAACTATAGCCCTAATCCTATACCAAACCCTAACTCTAAATCTAACCCTAATCCTAAGCTAAACCTCTCACTAACACAAGCTGTAAACTAATGCTAGTCCTAAAACTAGCCCTAACCTAGCCCTAGCCCTAAAAAACAACCCAATACTATGACATAACCCAAAACCTAACTCTAAACCTGGACTTAATCATAACCATAAACCTAGACCTAACCCAAGCTGTAACCCTATCCATTACCCCAATCCTAATCCTAACCCTAGTGCTAACCCTAAGATAACCCTAAACCTATTTCTAACCCTAAACTTATACATTGCCTTAAACTTAACCTGAAACCTAAACCTAATCATATCCATTAACCTAATCTTAAACCTAATTATCTTAACCCTAAAACTATCTCTAACCATAACCCTAGAATTAACATTAGCCATAGCCCTAATGAAGTCAAAACCCTAAAACAAACTCTAGCCCTAATCCTAGCTCTAATGTTAGCCTTAATCCTAAACCTAACTCTAACCAAAGACCTAGACCTAATTTTAACCCTCGCTCTAGTTCTAAGCTAGCTATAACATCAAATCTAACCATATCCATAACCATAACCCTAACCATGAACCAAGATCTAATTCTAGCTCTAATGAAGCCCTAATTCTAACCCTAAATCTAATCCTTACACTAACTCTCTTGCCCTATCCCTATCCCTAGTTCTAACCCTAACCCTTATAATAACTCAAATCCTAGCCCTAACCCTAGCCCTAACCTTTGATGTAGCCCTAAACCTAGATCTAACCCTAACACTAAATCTAACCCTAACCCTAAGCCTAAACCACACCCTAACACTATCTGTAACCCTAATGCTAATTTGAAAACTAGCCCCAACCCAAGCACTAGCTCTCAAACAAAACCGAGCCATTTCACTGACCCTACCCTTAACCTAAAGCAAACGCTAACCCTACAACTAGCCCTAAACCTAGCCTTAATTCGAGTCCTAACCCCAACCCTAGAACTAATACTAACACTGACTCTGACCTTAACACTAACCCTAGCTCTACACATCACCCTATCCCTAAACCTAATCCTCACACTAGACCTCGCCCTAAACCTAACACTAAAACTAGCCCTAATCGTAATGCCAGTTCTTAAATTAGCCATAGTCCTAAACCTAACACAAAACCTAGCCCTAATCCAAGGCCTAACCCTAGTTTTAACCCTAATCCCAACCCTGGCTCTAACCCTAACCCTATCCCTAGTCCTAATCCTAGTTCAAACTCTATTTCTTACACTTAGTCAAACCCTCACCCTATTGCTACCCTAGTCCTAACGCTAATTCTATGCCTACCCCAAACCCTAACTCTATTACTAGTCCTAATCCTAACCCTCATTGTAGCTCTAAACTTAACCCAAACCCTAACTATAACCCTGACCCCTATTCTGACCCTAACACTAAACCTAGGTTCAAACCTGACCCTAAACCTTATCGAAAAATAACACTAGCCCTACCATTAACCCTAAACCTAAACCTAACAATAACACTAGCCCTAGGCCTAGACCTAATCCTAAATATAGCCATACCCTATCCTTAGCCCTAACAATAACCCTTAACTTAAACCAAACTCTAACTCTACCCCTAGACCTAACCCTAGTCCTCATTCTGGACCTAAGCCTAAACCTAATCCTAACCTGAACCCTGGCATTTACCCTTAAAAAAACCCTAGGTCTAAACCTTATTCTATGCCAAAAACTAACCCTAACACTAGATGAATTCTAAATATAGCCAAAACCATTACTCTTGCTCTTACATTACCCATATAGCTGACACACAAAACCCAGCCCGAATTACAGCCCTAAACCTAACCCTAAGCGTAACTCTAAACCTAAACTTATCCCTAACCCTAACCTTAACCCTGGTTCTAGCCCTAACCCTAGCTCAAACACTAAACCTTACCATAAAATAACCCTAGCCCAAACCCTAAACCTCACCCTAATTCTAGCCCTAATCCTAACTCTAACCATAGACCAAACCCTAGCTCTAATTCTATCCATTATGCTAACAATAACCCTAAATGTAGTGCTACCCTAGCTCTTAAAGGCAAGGTCAGTGTTCAGGTTAGAGTTAGGGTTAGCATGAGAGCCAGAATTAGGACAAGGTTAAATTTAGGGATAGGGTTGGTGTTTGTTTTAGGTTAAGGGTTATTGTTAGGGCTAAGACTTAGATTTTGTTTAGGTCTAGGGCTGGATTTATCACTAGATTTAGCATTAGGTTTAGGTCTAGGGCTAGTGTTAGGGTTAGGTTTAGGTATAAGTTTACTATAAGGCTTGTTTCAGGCTTTGGTTTAGAGTTAGGTTCAGGTTTAGACCTATAATTATTGTTAGTGTCAGAATAAGGGTGAAAGTTAGGGTTAGGTTTTGGGTTAGAATTAGAGCTAGAATGAGTGTTTGGGTTAGGAGTAGAAATAGGGTTAGGCTAAGTATTATGATTAGAACTAGGG
>NW_026012943.1:0-2647 GCF_001458135.2 Marmota marmota marmota | reverse complement strand
ATTTTGATCAGAATTGGGAGGCTTATGAGCATATCCCCTTGGTTGTGGGAATGAGAGGGATTTTTCCTTGATCAAATATGAGAGACATGGGGCACTGCCTAATGGCATGGGCTATTGGGTGATCTTGTAATCAAATACCAACTTCTTTTCTGGGCACATAGGCCCTTCTCATCCTGAGGACTCCATACTTTTAGGATCATAATTTTTTGTCTTAACCCAATGCCAAATTCTGAGAGGAGGGTCAGAAGCAGGGTCTCCCTTCTGACACACTACATAGTGAAATGGATAGAAGAAAGAGCTTGTATCTAACCAGGCTCTCTGGAGTCCTTCCATTCTGGAATCTGTGAACTAGTTTCTGCAAGGCATTTTATGGAAGTGACAAGACTTTGCATATAAGATCTAACTAATTCCTTGGGAACACCACACTCCCAATAGACATCTATGCTGTTCTGTAATTTAGCCATAGTGAGAAACCAGCTGAGTGAGTGGAGACCAAAGTCATGGTCATTGTTCAAAGGATGAGTGAGACTCAGCCCTGGGTGAGGAAGAGCCTGTCCCATGTGTGTATCTGTGTTATTGTGAACCAGTGTGAGTGGCACTCACTGCCATTTACTATGGCATAGAAATAGTCACTCTTGTCTCCAGCCTGGCCCCATTGATGGTCAGATTGGCTGTGTTTCCCAAATTGGAGCCAAGGGATTGGTCAGAGTTGTGTGGAGGCCATATGCTGTCATCATAGATGAGAAGCACAGGGGCCAACCAGGTTTTTGTTGGTAACAATGTGCATATTTATTCCCTAATTTACCTTCAGAGCATATGGTTCTAGCTTTCTACCTGGAGGTCAATATTGCTGAGTAGTTGTACTGAGTCAGCTCTTAGGAGGCTATGACGACTGCCAGAGGAAAAAAGCAGTGGGAATAATAATAAAGGGATCTTCCAGAAGTTCCTCTTTCTTCTTAGTCTGTTCTCTCTCTAGGGAATCTTTGGGTCCTCACCCCACCCACTTCAATCTTAGTTCCAATAGCCTATGAGTCTGGGAGGTGAATGAAGCCTCTGAACTCATGAGGAAGCCTGTCGATCTTACTGGCAGTTGAAGACCCTTAGGCTAACACAAACCAATGATCACAATGTGGGCACCTCAGCCATTTAGCCCCCTCTCCTGCATCAGGATACTGAGCACCTGCTCACCACAAGCAGGGCCGAGAGAGCTCAGAATCAGGGTTAGGCTGATCCCAGACACCCGGGCTGTTGTTGGGCAGCCTCCCTGGGGCAGAACCTGCACAGTGAAGGGGAGTCCAGCTCATAGTAGAGGCCTCCTTGATATTGATTCCTGAGGCTCAGACTGGCCTGCCTTCCTCCTAAGCCAGCCTCATTCCTTTACTGGGGATCCCTGTCTATTATGCAAATCAGCTAGAATCCAGGACAGTTCCTAGATGAGCTCTGTGTTTTCCAGAGCAGGGTTTGGCCTCAGAGACACAGGAGAGATCTGCCCTGAAGACCTACCCTCAGCTCAGGAAACATACTTTGATAAGCTGATTTCACAGTCTGGGCAACATTTCCATCCATTGATAGAGTGATAATAGTACTCTGAAATAACTGGTCGTGTGACTATGCATAACCATCAGAAGCAAGGTAGGTACATTTATGAAGAATGATTCCAAGTGGCTGTCCTGAGGTCTGATCTGCAGAGAAAAATGGGGATGATTCATCATCTTTTGATGTAGTAGATATATGGCCAACTTGTTTCTTGTTGTTTCCTCAGAATTTATGAAGAAAGTTCAAGAGGAACTATGCTAACACCCATTTCAACCCCCAATTTTAGATGTGAACCATTTTTTCAGGTAAAATGCGCTGCAGGAAGTATCTTACATCAAACACCAACCTCTTTTCTGGGCACATCAGCCCTTCTCATCCTGAGGAATCCATACTGTTGGGCTCATAATTATTTGTCTTAACCCAATGGCAAGTTCTGAGAGGAGGGTCAAAAACCATGTCTCCCTTCTGACACACTCCACAGTGAAATGGAGGGAAGAGAGTGCTTTTATCTAACCAGGCTCTCTGGAGTCCTTCCATCCTGGAATCTGTAAACTAGTTTCTGCAAAGCATTTTATGGAAGTGACAAGACTCTGCATATAAGATCCAACTAATTCCTTGGGAAAATCACATTTCCAATAGACATCTTTACTGTTCTGTAATTTATCCATAGTGAGAAACCAGCTGAGTGAGTGGAGACCAAAGTCATGTTCATTGTTCAAAGGATGAGTGAGACTCAGGCCTGGGTGAGAGAGAGCCTGTCTCATGTGTGTATCTGTGTTATTGTAAGCCAGCATGAGTGGCACTCACTGCCATGTGCTATGGCATAGAAATAGTCACGCTTTTCCCAAGCCTGGGCCCACCGATGGTCAGATTGGCTGTTTCCCAAGTTGGAGCTATGGGATTGGTCAGAGTTGTGTGGGGGCCATAGGCTGTCATCATAGATGAGCATCACAGGGGCCAGCCTGGTTTTTGTTGGTAACAATGTGCATATTTATTCCCTAATTTACCTTCAGAGCATATGGTTCTAGCTTTCTACCTGGAGGTCAATATTGCTGAGTAGTTGTACTGAGTCAGCTCTTAGGAGGCTATGACGACTGCCAGAGGAAAAAAG
>NW_026012942.1:0-2647 GCF_001458135.2 Marmota marmota marmota | reverse complement strand
CAATATACTTTTTGTTTTGTTGTTCTATTTTTAGATGGGGTTTCAATACACTGCCCATTCTGGTCTCCTAATTCATACAGGATCAAGCACTCCTCACGCATGCCTTAGTCTTCCAAGTAACTGCAGCTATAGGCACACACCACTGCATCTGACTCAATTTACTGGGTTTTTTTGTTTTGTTTTTAATTGGAGCATTATAATTATACACAGTAGTGGGATTCATTATACCATATTCATACATGCACATATCAATTTACTTTTTTTTTAAGAGAGAGAGGGAGAGAGAATTTTTTTAATATTTATTTTTCAGTTTTCAGCGGACACAACATCCTTGTTTGTATGTGGTGCCGAGGATCGAACCCGGGCCGCACGCATGCCAGGCAAGCGCGCCACCACTTGAGCCACGTCCCCAGCCCCTCAATTTACTTTTTAAATGAAAAAAAATTTGGAGTGTTGGGCCCTTAGACATAAAAGTATTCTATATCAGTTATCCTCTAAGAAGTTCATCTGCAACTTGATTACTTACTCATGTTCGGCCACATCGGGTAGATAAGCAGCATTTTCTTGGGATGGATGGGCCATGAAAACAACATCGAGGTTTTTAAAAGCTCCTGCTTCAATTAGATCAATTTTGCCTCCACCATCTTCTTCTGCAGGGGTTCCCAGGACACTTATCTAGAGGGAAATACCTATTTCAGAGCAAAACAACAACAAAAAGTCCTAGTAGGAAAATATCAAACAGGTTCCCTCAAACATGTACTCACAATCTATATTAAGGTTCTTAAACTATGGAGACAGAGGATTTATGCAGTGGGCATAAAATATATGGTGCTAAATTAATCACAAAATTTAATTTACATTATTATACTAATTTGAAGTAATGTATGTACCAGGGACACTATAAGAAACTTTCCCAATATTTATTAATAGTTATTTGTAATAACTCAAATTTGTATAACTAATGGCAAATATGAAAAAAGTTGAATATTACATACCTAGTTCCTCAAAATTTGCAAGGACTTATTTCTTAAAGCTTCTTCATGACTTAGACGTTTAGTAAAAGTATAGAGCTATTCACCAGCATTTTACTGGTAAGGAATTTTTCAAGTGACTTGTTAGTCATCCTCACAACAACTCTGTGAGGTAGATGAGTAACCGGCATCATCATTTTGGGGAGGGTGGTTTTGAAAGTGTCTTGCCCCAGGTCAAAGAGCAAATCTTCAGGCACAGCTAAATTACCTTAGATGCCCTAACCTGCTGGCCTGAACTATTCCTTAATAAGCTACCTACTTAAAAAGTCTTAGCTCATTAATCCCTTATGAAGAGCATTAAACAAATCTTAATACCATGGTAAGAAATGGCCAACTACTACACAAACTTACTAATCAACCAAGGCAGATTTACTGGTCACTAAACACCTAATTAAACAAAAGAAAACTTTACAGAATAAACATTTTACTTTGAAACTTAAGCTTAACTTCTTCAATTTTAAAAAGCAAAGGAAAATTATCTATAAACAACTCATATATTTTCAAGGTCATGTCTTTGAACACAATGGAACAACCTGGAAAAAAATTCTTGGCTTGTAAAGAGAATCAGCTCAAATTCCATTTTCAGATAAGACAGATAACCTTGCTAAACTGAGAACAGATAACCTTGCTAAACTGAGAACAGATAACCTTGCTAAAACTGAGAACAATCATTTGGAATGAGAAGTTGGTACATTTCTCAAAGTCCAGTTTTCTTTAGAAACCATAGTGTCCACACTCTTAAACTAGCTGCTCTTTATTCTTAACTCTAGACTTATAAAATCGATGGTCTATTGCTGACAGTTCCCAGTCTTTCATAAACCTGGTTAAAACTAAATCTCTCCAATGTTTTATGCAATGACAAAGGATATTCCCCCTTCCCAACAAAACAAAAAAGTTAATCTAAGGCAAAAACCAGCCCCCAGCGGCTGAAAATAGAAGGTAGCTAAAGGGAAAGCCTAGAGATATGGAACTGTTAGGACAAAAGAGAAAGGTTACTGACATTGGGGGGAAATGGGCTAAATAATATTAAAACATTTGTCTTCCCTTTAACCTGAGTGATGATGATTGAATCTTAGCTCACAGAATGAAGAATAATATAACATCTGGAAAAACAGAATAACACAAGATTAAACTTGCCTAAGACAAACACAAACAACATTTCCCGTTTAAGGAATTGGTATATTTCTTAAAATTGTGAAATAAAAATTAAGACTTAAGGATGAACTTATCTTTGTACTAAATGTTCATTTGCTTTTCCATTATTAGTATAATTCTAGAAGTTAGAGGATTCTAATGGCTGAAAATTTCCTATTCAAATACCAAGCAAATCATACCTCCCCCTCTCTCTCTCTCTCTCTCTCTCTCTCTCTCTATATATATATATATATATATATATATATATATATATGTTTTCCTACAAAAATTACTTTCTCCTGAAGTAACTGGAGGAATTACTTGTCAGCAAATTGCAGTTGCCTCTCAGTCACCAAAAATAACCCGTAACAAAAACCAGGCTTGGTTCTCAATTCTTTCCAAGAGAAGAATCTCCTGAGTTGTTTATAACTACAAAAGTGGAAATAAAAAGTCTGCAGAAGGTCGCTAGTCGGCAACACGTT
>NW_026012941.1:0-2647 GCF_001458135.2 Marmota marmota marmota | reverse complement strand
AAAATGTAATAATAAAAACAAATAAATAAATATCATGTATTGTGTCTGAGAAAAAAAAAATCCAAGTATTCTAGGGCAACTTTAAAAGACCAATTGAGATTAAGGTCTTGAAGGAAGGAATGTATAGACAGACTAATGGCATAGAAACTTATTCAGTGAACTCGTACCAGAAAAAAATTTAATTGTGGAAATAAGAACATCAGAAAGCATTTAGAAGGCCCAATAGACATGGCCAAAAAGAAACTGTCTACATTATATTTTGGTTAAAATGCCAAAATTCAGAGCAAAGAAAGATTTTTACAAATTCAAGAGAGAAGCACCAAGTTATTGGTAAATGGTACTGCATCTGGATAACTCTAAGGGCCAGCAGGACAAGCAATAATATATTTCAAGCACTAAAATAGAAATATTACAGTGGCACCCCCTCCTCCACAAATGCATCTTCATTAAGCTTCCCCAGAGACCCTCACCACAATTGTTCTTGTTTACAATGCATTAGCTAAGATCTCTGCAAAATGACTCAAATGTTGTTATGCACCCTCTATTTTCTGTTGATCTTCTCTGTCTTGAAAAAACTGAATTTATCCCCGGACTTAATGAATGTACTCTGCTTTTGTGGTATAATCTGTAAAATACCTGACAGTTCTAAAAAATGAGACAATAGGTAACTTCTGAGAACTCACAGAAAAAAAATAACTTTCATGTAGACCCCTGCAAAATGTATACTTCCAGGCTCCCATTTCCACACCACCGGGTATAAAGCTCAACAAATGTCTAGATTCAGTATTCATAGAGAGAATTTGTTTCAGGTGAAAGCCCCCTCTGGACAAGCTGCAGACAATAAACCTGCATTTTGCTAATTCCTCTGGTGTCCAGTCTTATCTGTCTTACTTCAGTACTGCCAGCCTACATTGTTATCTGCATCAAAGTTATTCTTCAGAAATAAAGACCTTTAAAGACAAGAAAAAACTAAAATAAACTATGACAACAAACCTGGCACTGTAGAAGATTCACTATGGAATTCTATATACACAAGAAGAAGATTAAAATAAATCATGGGAGAATATAAAAGAATAAATGTAACTAGAAGAGTGGATAAACAAATAGGAATAAAGAGTGAACCCTATATTATAAAGAAACACACCTCATTAACATTGGATTCACATGGAGTTAATTATCATCTCAAAAGACATAGATTAAAATACTCAATTAACAAACAAGACCCAAATGTATGTTGTCTACAAGAAACACAGCCTGACATGCAACGATGTTCACAGAATAAAACTGAAAGAATAGAGAGATATTCCATGTAAATGGAAGCCAAAAAAAGTAGTAGTTATTTGCAAATTTGATAAAGGTGACTTTAAACAACAATTACTCAAAGTTAGCAAAGAAGGCCACAACCTACAGCTAAAGGGAAAAATCCAACAACAAGAAAAATGGCTGTAAATATTTATACATGAGTGGTAGTGCAACCAATTTTATAAAATAATCACTATTCAGCCTAAAGGGACAGAAGGACCCAATAAAAACAGAAGTGTGGGTGACATTAATACTAATCACCAGTGACTGGTTAGGTGGATAAAACATCAATAACTTTCCTATATATCACTTTTACTTTTTATCATGATAACGTAATAGTTGTCTATGCACTATTTCATCTGACAAGGACAGAACTCATAATTTTTTAGCAATACAAAAAACTTTCTTTATAATAGATCATATATTAGGATAAAAAGCATGTCTTAGTAAATACAAAAACAAAATAATTCCATTTATCCCTTATCATATCACAATGGATTGCTATTAGAAAACAACACATGCAGCCTTTTTAACAAGTAGGTCTGGGAAAAAAAATA
Organism: Marmota marmota marmota; assembly: GCF_001458135.2. Taxonomy (NCBI): domain Eukaryota; kingdom Metazoa; phylum Chordata; class Mammalia; order Rodentia; family Sciuridae; genus Marmota; species Marmota marmota. The sequence continues at coordinate 788 of NW_026012941.1, read as the reverse complement.
CCCAAACACATGAAGAGGAAAATCAACTCAAGAGTGGATCAAAGATTTAGGAATTACACAAGAAACTCTACAGCTGCTACATAAAATTGTAAGCTGAACTTTTCAACATATTATCACAATCATCAATTGTCCTAACAAAACTCCTAAAGCATAAGACATAAACCCAAGAATCAATAAGTAGGATGGCATAAAATTAAAAACTTCTGAATACTAAAGGAAACAAATAAGAGCTTGAAGACACAGGCTGCAGAAACGGAGATCTTGCCATCTGATCCACAAATGCGGGTTAATATTCAGAATATATACAGAACTTGAAAAACTTATCACAAACAATTAATAACTCACAGAATAAATTGAAAAACACTAAAGGGATCTTTCTAAAAAGAATTACAATTGAACAATAAATATATTTTAAAAAGTTCAACATCTCCAGCAGTTTGGAAATACAAATAAAAACTACATTGAGATTTTATGTCACTCTCTTCAGAATGGCAATTATCAAAAACTCAAATAATAGTAAATGTTGATGAGGATGCAGAAGAAAGGTACACCCAACTCTTCCATTGCATGGTATAGATTCAAAAGATTTAAAATCAGCATATTTTAGGGATGTAGCCACATCAGAGTTTATGGCAGCACAATTCAAAATAGAAAGGCTATCAAATGAAGCCTAGTTGCCAATCAACAGACTAATGTATAAATAAAATGTGATATATATATATATATAATGAAGCTCTACTCAGTAAGTCATCAATTGAAAGAAATAATGGCATTTGTTAGTAAATGAA